>NC_137803.1:29799095-29826095 GCF_963383645.1 Muscardinus avellanarius | reverse complement strand
CCGCAATTTGACTCACTGTTCTTGAGTTCGCAGATGTAGCTGTACTGGACTCGTTGAATTCGCTGCTGCTGCCGCCGGTGGCAATATGGCGCCGCTGCTACGCCCTCGGCCGTGAGGCTGGCTTATTTCTTCTTGGTTTTGAATTCCACTCTGAGTCCTTGCAGCGTGTGCTGAGCTCAGCCACTGGGAGCTTTAGATGTTCCCTGCGCTGAAAAATCCCACCTGGCTGTTCCGCAGCGGCTCACCTCGGCTTGCTGTAGCCATCCGGTGAATTCGCTGCTGCCGCCGGCAGTATGGCGCTGCTGCCGCGTCCTCAGGCGTGAGGCCAGTGTATCTCCTCTGTGGCTCTGAGCTCTGTTCTCAGTCCGCTTTCTCTCTGGAGCCCGGTGATTTTTTTGTTTCTCTGGTGATGGTGTTTTCTGGCTATGAAAGGCGCTGATTTTGTGGTAATGGAGATTGGTTGTTAGCGGGGCTCTTAAGCCCCGCTTTTCTGGGTCGCCATCTTCCTGGAAGAGCCTCTGTAGTATAATTTGAAGTCTGGAATTGTGATGCCTCCTGCATGGTTGTTATTGCTGAGAATTTCTTTAGTTATTCCAAGTATTTTGTTTTTCCATATGAAATTTAGGATTGATTTTTCTAGGTCTGTGAAGAATGGCATGAGTACTTTGATAGGGGTAGCATTGATTTTGTATATCCCTTTTGGTAGAATGGCCATTTTGAAAATATTTTTTTCTGCCTATCCGAGAACATGGGAAATCTTTTCACCTTCTAAGATCTTGTTCAGTTTCTTTCTTTAGTGTTTTATAGTTTTTACTATAGAGGTCTTTTACCACCTTGGTTAGATTTATTCCTAGTTATTTTTTTTAGCTCATTGTGAATGAAACTGTTTTCTGAATTTCTTTTGCAGAAGATTCATGGTTGGCATATAGAAAAGCTTCTCTGGGGCATTCTACCACTGAGCTATACCCTCAGCCCTTTATATTTTTTCTTTTGAAATAGGGTTTCACTAAGTTACCATGCACTGGCTTTGAACCTATGATTTCTATTACTGGCTGAAATTATTACTGCCTCAGCCTCCCAAGTACTGGGATTACAGGCATTTGTCATCATGCCCAGCTTATTTTAAGCTCTTATAAAGAAATGTTGCATCAAAAAATAATAATGTTCTCTCTACTGGGTTTGATTTTGATTTTGAATAAACACAGAATCATGTTTGATGTTTGACAACAGGAAGCCATGTTAGGGATGTACAAGAATTCTCCATGTCTGTCTTTCATGGTATCCTGGCATAATTGCATTTCTTAGACCAATACTATTATAGACTCTGATGCAATTCTCTGTTTAGATTCATATTTACCGACTCAATTGGGAAACTCAGTTCACCAACTCGAGAAGTTAAAGATACAATATGATCAGTCCAGTGACAAGCCGGCCAACAGAACAGGTAGCAGAGTCATTTGCTCTCAGTTCTTGCCTTTGGCCCTGACCTCAGTCCAGGCCAAGGACTTGGAATGGGGAGCTGTTCTACAACCACAAAGGGTCTTTCACGTCAGGATGAATGACAAAACTCTGCAACTAGCAGATATTAAGCTTCCAGTTGTGACGACTGTGAAGAGCCAGGGCCAGTGACCTTCTCCTGGCTCCAGCCAGCAGCATCTCTTCAGCACACCCTCCCCATCCCCACTAGGACCCTGGTAAGTACCCTGGATCCCAAGCAACCAGAGAGCTCCATTCTCTGGGGGAGGAGGCCAGGACATCCATCTTCTCTTCCTTGGGGCCATTCTCTCCATATCTTCCCACTGAGGAAATACCTCAGAGAGTTATGAATTACCCTTGGAAGAGAGCCAGGGGAAATGAGGCCCCACCAGTCTCCCTCCCTCACTTTATCCATCATCTTAATCCCTTTCTCCACCAAGTCCAAAGAAATTGAAAACATTCTCCTCCTACCTCTTTCTCTATTGTTTTTCATGGAGAAGTGATTTTCTTTTCATTCTAAAGAAACAAAAACACTAGCAAGATACTGCTAGCCAAGATAGCTCCATTGTACAAAGGCACCAGCACACTTTTTGTCAAGACATTTTAGTGACATGTGCAGGAATTTTGTTGCAATAAACATACAAATGTCTAGGGTGTTCATGGTAGTACATTTGTACAGTGCACAACCTACCCATCCTTAGGCACTGGGCAAGGACACCAGAGACCTGCACGATGGGCCATATGCTTGCATAGTTTTAATTAAAAGCTAAAAAAAAATGTGTGTAAATCTGATTATAAGTTATAGGTGGGGATCTAGAGATTCCCTCATCCTTCTGGTTCATGCAAAAGGAACAACCACTCTTTGGGTGCTTACAGCGATTGAGCTCTTTTCACTCCTTAAATGGAGCTAAATAATTGCAGGACTTAGCTTAAGAGCTAAAAATGCAAGGCTTCAGTGCCTCCTGCCACCAGCCATCCCCAGGCACCCTGGCAAGGGCAGGCATTCACAGGCACGCCTGCTCGCTGCTTGGCTCCGCACGGAGGGAACGCCTGCCACAGAGGGACCCCAAGAAGCATTCTGGGCCATGGGGGATTTGGCTTTCCTCTGGTGCCTTTTGTCTGACTGTTTACCAAACCAAAACATCCCTGGGCTCAGAACACTGCAGGGGAACGTTCTGTTCCAGACCTGGGGTCTCTGCTTTTTCCTTTGAGAGGCGGGGTAGAAGCATAAAGAAGAATAAGAATGTGTTCTCTCTAATGCTGTCTCTGCCATTTAGAAGAGCCATGCTGAGGATGCTGAGGAGCCTTCAGGAACATTCTCTTGTAGAATTCCCGAGTGTGGGCATTGCCCACTTCCATACTCTTAAGGAAAAAAGTATTTGTAATAAAACCACCTATAGAGAGATCAGTACAGAGCAGAAATCAAAATGAAATTGAGTTGCAATAATTTCTGAGTCAGACACGTTCTTAGAAATACTTACAAACGCAGCCAGACCTGGTGGTGAACACCTGTGGTCTCAATACTTAGGAGTCTGAGACAGGAAGATCGTCGGTTCCAAGCCAGCCTCAGCAACGGAAGGAAACTCTCAGCAACCTAGTGAGACCTTGTTTCCAAAAAAAAAAAAATGCTACAGGTGTAGCTCAGCGGTAGAATGGCCCTGAGTTCAACTCAGGAAGGAAGGAAGGAAGGAAGGAAGGAAGGAAGGAAGGAAGGAGAGAGAAGGCAAAAAATACGTACAAATGTAAGACATAGAAAAATATTTTGCCCCATTAAGATGTATGACTATAAACATTAATAAAAATATTTTTAAAAAATCATATCATTATAGAAGTTTTGTTCTTCCTTCTTCCCTATTTCTTCTATTACTTATAGTGTGTGTGTGTGTGTGTGTGTGTGTGTGTGTGTGTGTGTGTGTGTTTTACTGGGGATTAAACTCAGGGGCATTCTAACTCCAAGCTGCATTTCCCAACCCCTTTTATATTTTATTTTGAAACAGCGTCTGGCTAGGTTATTGAGAATCTTGCTAAGTTGCAGAGGCTACATTTGAACCTGTGATCCTCCGTTCTCAGCCTCGCAAGTACTGGAATTACAGGTGTACACCATCACATCTGGCCTGGCCATATTTCCTCTTATATACAATATATATGTATGTATATTATATGTAATACGTATATATCATATGTATATGTGTGTGTGTTTTGTTTTTATTTTTTGTTTGTCTTTGCAAGTACTGGGGATTGAACCTAAGGTTACTCTACCACTGAGATATATCCCCAGCCCTTTTTATGTTTTATTTGGAGAGCGGTTCTCACTATTTGGCCCGGGCTTGCCTCAAACCTGCAGTCCTTCTTCCTTAGCCTCCCAAGTAATTGGGATTACACGTGTACACTACCACGCCCAGTCTCTAACATATATTTAAAGACTGCCTCAAAAATCTTTCTGGAAAGAAAAAGGGTTATTATATATAAAGAGAACTATTGGATCCTGACCTTGTCATCCAGAACATTCCAGCTCAGGTGGGACTTCGCAGTACAAAATTTAAAAAAAAAACAATCCCAGGCCAGGCGTGGTGGCGCACGCTTGTAATCCCCGCGCTTGGGAGGCAGAGACAGGAGGATCGTGCAGGTTAGAAGCCAGCTGCACGTGCTGGCTTAGGAGACCCTGTTTCCAAATAAAAAATGTAAAAATAGGTCTGGGAGTGTAGCCCAGAGGTAGAAGGGCTTCCAGGAACCCCAGTACCACCAAAAAAATTAATTAATTAATTTAAAAAGCAATCCCAGAGCTGCCTCGGAAGTGGGAGGCAAGTGGAAAATACAAATCGACCTGGGCCGAGTGCGGGTAACGAGAGAGGAGAGGTAACAGATTCTAGGAGCAGAAACTCGTGGAGAAAGAAGAGAGAAGCTCTCTAGATCTTCATTTGTGATTGCAGCCAGATAGAGGCGGAAGAAGAGGTTGCTGAGAATGAGGACGCAGAGAGGGCACAGAAAAGACACAGTGGGAAAGACCCCGGAAAGACATGGCAAAGAGAACATCAGGGCGTAAACTTTCCGCAAAGGGCATCCATAAGTGACACCAGGGGACACTGGAGAAACTGAGACAAAGGTGCTGGGGCGTGCAATTAGGGCCACTTTTTCCTTCCTCTTGTTCCTTCTCTCTCTCCCCCTCCTCCTCCTCTTTCTCCTCCTCCTCCTCCTTCTCCTCTTCCTTGTCTTCTTCTTCTTCTTCTTCTTCTTCTTCTTCTTCTTCTTCTTCTTCTTCTTCTTCCTCCTCCTCCTCCTCCTCCTCCTCCTCTTCTTCTCCTTCTCTCTCTCTTTCTCCCTTCTCCCTCCCTCCCTCGTGATACTGGGGTTAAACCCAAGGTTGCTCCGTAATGAAGTACCCCCAACATTTTTATTTTTCTCATTTTGAGACAAGGTCTCACTAAGTTGCCCAGGCTAGCCTGTAACCTATGATCCACCTGTCCTAGCCTCCTGAGATAACAGGTAAAAACTACTACAACCAGAAATTAGGGCTGTTCTAAAATACCCAGGATACATGATGCTCTCAGCAGCGGGTGCCTGGTTTTCCCTCTGACCTATAGCCCGGGGTCCTCACCAAGCCACCACAGCCAGGCAGCAGCCGACCCTGGCATCTTGGGATCATGCAGTACAAGCACTTTGCAAGCCCTGTGCCAGCCTCCTCCCTGGTTCTAGGTTCTTGCCCAGTGAGTGCCTCCATGCTCATGGCTGCACCCCTTCCAAGGTCCAGGCCAAGAAAAACCTTTTCCCGAGTTCAAGTTGGGAGGGGAGAATCTTCAGGATTGCTCAGCACAGACTGAGGAAGGCCAGCAGAAAGGTGGTACCATATGTGTGGGGCACAGTATTTTACGTTCCTCATTAAAACCTTGTAAATAGGAAGCAGCCTTACCCAACTTTAAGAGGAGGACTCGGGTTCAAAAGTGGGTGAATGGCATACCTAAGGTCACACAGATAGTAAAGGACAAGGTCAAACGGACAAAGTTCAAATGGACAAAATTCACACTCAGACTTGGAAACCCATGTGCTTTGTATTACCTTGAACATAGCAGAAGATGAGACTGCATTTACCTGCACTTAAGGTGTGGCTTTACTGGGCCCCAGGGCAGAGGATGGGAGGGAAGGAGGGTGCAGAAGGAGATGTTCTGCCTAGATCTGAGACTTTACACACCCTCCACCCAGCCAGGGCCAGAACCAGAAGTCTGCATGGGCGCCACGTGGGGGTAGCTTCCAGATGAAGGTCATAAATGTGTGTTAAGGGCTGAGTTGACAGAATTAATAAATAAATGAAGCGAACACATGGGCAGATGTTGGAAATACTGCACAGCACAAGCACTAAGAACTTTGGTATTACACTTTGGGCAAGTTCTTTAAGCTCTCTGAGCCTCAGTAATGTTATTTACTGCACAGGATTTGGGTGACACTCGACCCAATTATAATTGGTATAGCAATTATTACCATTATTATTATTATTCCTATAAAGAATCGTGCTCCATTTGTATAACAAACTCCCAGAAACACTAACATGATTCCTTTCTGCCCAAAGCAAGACTCCACATTCTTCCTTTTTTTTTTTTTGCAGGTTTGGGGATGGAACCCAGAGGCATTTAACCTCCAAGCTACACCCCCTGCCCAATTTTTTATCCTTTATTTTGAAACAGGGTCTCACTGCATTGCGGAGGGCCTCACTAAGTAGCTGAGGCTGTCCGCAAACCGCGATCCTCAGGTCTCAGCCTCCCAAATGCTGGGATTACAAGCGTGCTCCACCACGCCAGGCTACACTCCTCTTTTGATTCATCTTTCTCCTACAGGGGTACTCTACAAGTTTAATTTCTCCTCCCTCTACCAGGAAAATATTGTTGGAGGGAGATTTGCTCAGACTTGAAAACTTTCTGTGAACCTGGACCCAGGGACTCCCAGACAGATGTGGCCCAGACCTGGGAGACAGACACCTAGAGGGAGAGGGTCCCAGGACAAGTCGCCCTGTGGTCTGGCGAGTGTCCAGGGGGTGGAGCCCGAGAGTCCCTGGCTGCCTGCTGAAAGCTGATAAGTCCTATCTGAACATCCACAGGCAGGGAGAAGACCAACGGCATTTGCACCGGCTCTCTGCGGGGATCTTTGAAAATTCCTTGCTCATAGAAGTGCAGCTGAGTTTGTTAGATTTCTACCATACAGAAAAAGCCACCAAACTGAAATTTTAAAATGGTAAGGAAAAGGGGTTTTTTTGTTTTGTTTTGTTTAAAATTCCATTTTAGATCCCTTGCTATGGAATATTTGCCCCTAACTTTTAAAGGGCAGCAGTGTTCCTCCTGGGAGTCTTACCTGGAAAGAGGAACATTCCGGATAAATATTTGTCTTTTTGTTTCCTCCTGGCTGGGAAAGGAGCTGTTGGTTTAAGGATCACAGCCAACAACTTCTATACACCTAGTCCTTCTATCCTCCCCAGCACCTCTAGGGCCTTGCTGTTCTATCTGTGCAGAAACTGTAGCAAGTTGAAGGAAATCCCTCCCTAGGAGCAGCCATTTGGCTCCGAGTTCACCCTGTAAGCAACCTGTCCTGAGCGTTTTAGTTTAAGTGGCACTATGTGTTCCTTACAAATCTTCCCCAAAATGTTTCAGGGTGAGGATGGGGACTAGAGGAAAGAACCTTGAACAACAAAATTGACTGAGTAGCACTGTCACTGGACAAAGACCTCAGAAAACTGTGGAAACAATTGCAGAGTTGTTGGAGAGAGAGAGAGAGAGAGAGAGAGAGAGAGAGAGAGAGAGAGAGAGAGAGAGAGAATGCACCAGGTGCCACAGCCAGGGACCAGTTCCTCAGCATTGCTTTGGCACTGGAGGCCAGAGTGGGAGGAGAGAGCCAGTGCACAGATAGGCAGAGCGGGGTTCTGAGTATAAAAAGGTCAGGTGCCTGCCTCCAGCAACTCTCTCTGCAGCACTCTCCCTTCTAAGAGAGCCTGGAGGTCTTTATTGGTCATTGCTTCTGCGCCCGGGAAGCCAGCTGGAGGGTAAGTACCTTCCTCATCTCTATTAATTTCCAGCTGCTCACTAGGGCTTGCCTTTGGGGTCCTCTTGAATCTTTGCTTGTCTTCCCTCTTCTCTGTTTAATGAAGAACCGTGTCTCCGATTGTTGGAACTGAAATAGAAGCAGCAAAGTTGGAGTTCTGAAAGCCTAGAAAGCAGTTTGCCAAAGCCAGGAGCTTCTTCCTGGAGGCATAAAGGCGCTGTCTTTACTCAGAGTTTCTGGAGCTGGTGGAGGTAGCCATGGAGCTGATGTGGAAGAAGTTTTTGCAGTGTCTGCTCTGCATGCTAAGTAACTCTGACCTAACACTATTAAAAGTTTCAGGCTGCACTCTTGAAATAATTAAGTGAAGTTAGAGATGAGCATGTCTCAAAAGAAAAGAATGTATTTTTATGCTGAAGGGACCGGACTTCTGTACCCATCAGGAGAACTGGTCAGTCACAACTGAGGCCTGACATTGGCCTGCTTGCTGCAGCGGCACTGTCTGGCATATAAAATTCAAGGATCCTAGGAGCGGTGACCTCCGAGGAGGGAAAACATTATAATCAGGAGGTAGGAATATCTGACGGCATTTTCTTTGTTTCTGATTACAGCTTTAAAGGGAACTGAGTACGTCCCGCCACTTACAATCAACAACGACCTAAAATAAAGATTATAGTAATACCAAATAAATGTCAGTGCTGAAGTCTTTTTATTAGGATAGAGCATGAATATTTAAATGCTCTCTTCTGGAGCCGTATCCCAAACTTGGCATTATTTTTGAAGTGATACTTGAGTTGTGGGAAATGGAAGACTTTCAGGTGTGATTGTACAAGTTCTTAATATCTGCTGACAATAGAATGGGTTTCATTTCATGTAATAAGACGGGAAATCGCTGTCGAGTTCAGCCCCGATATCGTCTCATATTTGGATGCCGAGCGCTGGTCTCACTAGTGACCTGGGCCATGGAAACCCGTTTCCAGCTCCTGCTGGCAAGCTCATCAGGCGTGGCTTCCAGAATATTCTGGGGATGTTAATTAACTTCGGACACGTAAGACTTGTAGCCTAGTCAGCCAGTGCAGGGGAGCCAGGCTGCCTTGAGTCACGAGGAGGGAGATGTTTGCTTCTCTGAGAGTAACCATCTCCTGCCAGGGTATAGGGTGAAACTGGGGCCGGCAGAGCTCTCTTCTTGGTGGTTCAACCCTCACATGTGATGATGAAGAAAGCCTCCTGCATTCAGCACGTCCCTGAGCCCTGGCACCCATGGCAGAGCCTGCCACACAGAAGGTGCTCCCTCGCTCTGTTGACTTGGATAGGATCCCGGGCAGCATTAATGCGCCTGACCCCAGACTGGAAGACAAAGATCCACCAGGGCTTCCCCATTCTGCAAGGCTCACACTACTGGCTGCTTGCTGGACGAACTCAGATAGCCCCCACCCTGAATCTCAGTCTTCTATAAAAGGAAGGCTTGAACTAAGTGGTCTATAAAATCCCCACGGACTCTCAAATTTGTCTGTCTTTTGGATCTAAGCAAGTATGATGTTGAGCTGAAGGATGTGGTTCTCCGAGCTGTGTGGGATACGGGTGGTAGGGGAAAGGGAGGCACTGCGCAGGCGTGAGGGGAGCATCTACGCTGAGCGAATGTGACGGCCCTGCTTGGCTTTCTCTTTCCCCTTTCTTTGTTTTCTAACCTGTATTTGATGAGAACCTTGCCATTCCTTTTTTAAATGTTTTTCTTTATCAAACAAAAATATAATGCAACTACCCTCAAACACATCAACATCAGTTTAGTATTCTCTCTCTCTCTCTCTCTCTCTCTCTCTCTCTCTCTCTCTCTCACACACACACACACACACACACACACACACACACACACATACACACAGAGTTTTTTCCTGTCAGAAATATTTTCTACAACTATTTGAGTCGCTGAGTCAGTAGAAGAAAATAAAAATAAAATGAATAAAAGGAGAGGAGATAAATAATCATACAACTTCTTTGGAACTTCTGAAAGAAGAATGAATGATATCCTTGAATGTAATGGTGAGAGAGAGAGAGAGAGAGAGAGAGAGAGAGAGAGAGAGAGAGAGAGAATATTATTAAAACCTGCCACACTTGTTGAATTTAACTAAGAATAGTTTATTATTAACAAAGTGATAGTCAATATTTACGAATTCTTATTCAGACACTAGAAAAAAAAGCCATTTATCAATTTCTTAGGAGAGGCTTTTGCTATACATAAAAAGTGTGGCTAGGCCTGGTATGGTGATGCATGCCTGTAATCCCAGTACTTGCAAGGCTGAGACAGGAGGATCACAGGCTCAAAGCCAGCCTCAGCACCTTAGCAAGATCGTCAGCAACTTAGCAAAACCCTGTTTCCAAATTTAAAAAAAAATAAGGCTAGGGATGTAGCATGGAGAGAGAATGTCCTTGGGTTCATTCCCCAGCAGGATAGATGATGATAGATAGATAGATAGATAGATAGATAGATGATAGATAGATAATAGATAGATACTCTTATTGAAGAAAATAAAATAGGCCACATTATGCCTTTGTTTTCTCATATTTGATTAAGAACAAGGCTGGATCGGGCATGGTGGTGCATACTTGTAATCCCCGCGCTTGGGAGGCTGAGACAGGAGGATCACACAGGTTCGAAGCCAGCCTCAGCTACTTAGTGAGGCTCTCAGCAATTTAGTGAGACCCTGTTTCCAAATAAAGTATAAAATAGATCTGGGAATATAGCCCGGAGGTAGAAAAGCCCCTGGGTTCCACCCCCAGTACCACAAAAATAAAAAAAAGAACAAGGCTAGAATAGCCTGGTATAGTGGCACACACCTGTAATCCCAGTACTTGGGTAGCCTGGTATAGTGGCACACACCTGTAATATCTCAGTATTTGGGAAGCTGAAAGAGGATGAGTTCAAGTTAGAGGCCAGCCTTAGAATTTAGTGAGACCCTGTCTCAAACTAAAATATAAATAGGGCTGGAGGTGTAGCTCAGCTGTTCAGTCTCCAGCAACACACACACATACACACAAAGGCCGAGTCTAGGCACCAGTCTTGGTCCTCAATATGGGGCCCTAACAATTGTCCCTGAGCATCTCAGAGCCTGACACCCACCTCTCCCTCTAGAGCAGGCTTTGGATGGGCCAGCCTCCTGCCAGTGGACAAAGCAAAACCAGCAGAACCAAACCCGGGCTTGCGCGCGCGCAGTGCAGCATGCTTCGCCATCTTTTTTTTTTTTTTTTTTTTTTTGTGGTACTGGGGTTCCTGGAAACCCTTCTACCTCCGGGCTACACTCCCAGACACCTATTTTTTATATTTTTTATTTGGAAACAGTCTCTTAAGCCAGCGAGGCTGGCTTCGAACCTGTGCAATCCTCCGATCCTCCTGTCTCTGCCTTCCAAGCGCAGGGATTACAAGCGTGCACTGCCACGCCCGGCGCCATCATTTTCTTTTAAAGTAAAACAAAATGAGAATTCCACTTCTGTAGCCAACTCAATGTCTCCCCTCCCTCCTTCCCATGCGACCTCTCTGCTGACGAGGAAGTCCACCTTCTGGCCTTCTGCATTAAAGGTCCAGTGCACAGTGCATTTTCCCTCACCAGAAACCCACTAGACACACTCCCCAGTCCCCTCTGGCTTTTCTTGTGCTTGATGGAGCCGGGGGGCAACTCCGCTGATTCACATACTTTTGCCTTTTGTCATGTGTGGAGAAAAAGGAAGGATGAATGTACAATCTTTTATTGGTGGTGCTGGGGACACCCATCTTGGTCTTTTTGGAGACAGAGCTGGCGAGGAGGTGCAGGGAGGCTTCGCGTAGCTAAGTTTGGTCCTGGCTCATGGGCTGCAACAAGTACACTTCCTATCGCTTCCTATCTGCAGCCCATTTCTGGGCAACCTGGGAGCCTGCTGCAAGCTCTGATGTGTCTTTTCTGAGCAGAACCTGGGAGGTAAAGAGTCAGAAAGCTGTGCTGAGTTTAGGGCTGTGGACTGAGCCACAGGCATGTGGGTCATGCCTCCCAGAGGCATGGGGGACAGAGCATCTCCCTTGGTTTAGAGGCTAACCACTTAGCTGAGGAGTTCTGGCAGGCTTGGAAAGAATGGAGAAATCTAGTCTGGGATTTTATACTTATTTTGCTCCTATTAGAAATCTTTTGATTTTATTGTTCTCTCCTCTTAGTTGAAATGGAATGGCCTATTTGGTCAAGATTAAGCATAGCCACTCCATATAGCCTCGGATTGCTTTCCCACACAGAACATGTGGATTCTTAATGACCCTTAAAGAAATGCAAATATTCTAACATGCTAAAATTCTAGAGGGAAGCACAGTTTTAAGTTACATTCTTCCCAACCAGTTCTCATGCCTGAGTTCTGGAACAGATGTCAAGGCTCCCAGGAGCTCCAGAAGGGTCAGCAATTGAGAATAAGTGGCTCTTGAGGCTGGGCATAGTGGCTCACACTTGTAACCCCATTACTTGGGAGGCTGAGATAGGAGGATGACAGGTTCAAAGCCAGCCTTGGCAACTTAGCGAGGCTCTTAGCAATGTAGTGAGATCCTGTTTTCAATTAAGAAATAAAATGGGCTGAGGGTGTAGCTTGGAGGTAGAATGCCTTTGGGTTCAATCCCAGTGCCACAAAAAAATTTTAGAAAAATGGTTCTTAAAGTCTCTGGGAAGACAGCCTCTGCCTGCTCAAATGAGAATCAGTCTCCTCTTCCCGACCCTTCCCTTCCCTTCCCTTCCGTTCTCTCTCTCTCTCTCTCTCTCTCTCTCTCTCTCTCTCTCTCTCTCTCTCTCTCTCTCTCCATCTAGCTCTACAACACAGTCCAACACATAGATACTGGAGGTGCAGATTACAGTAAGCCTTCTCTTTGAACAAAAATATTTTAGTCTCTACTTAACTTTGGGCGGCTCAACAGGGGACTCGGGCCATTCAGGTTCTCAAATCACGTCTGGCCAGTTATATTATCAGGTTTTCAATCTGTATCTTCGGAATCTCCGAGGCGGTAGGGTACTTAAAACATTCTGAAATAAGTATACACTGGAAAATTTAAGAGCATGCATTTTATTCTGGAATTTGTTTCTGTAGACGATGGAAAATGCCACTTTCGTGTTTTCCTTTGAGGCTGTCACTTTTAGGATGTGATATGTTCATTTATAGAAACCCCTGGCAGTTGTGGCTTTGAGCTTCTTGCCATTGTCTGGGCTGAAGCCAGCTGCCTCTCGTAACCTGGTACGGCTTTGAAAATGGGCTCCCATAGCTGAGGGTAGGACTTACCATGCAATATTTCCAGCTATGAGATTTAAAGAGGGAGACGTCTGAAAATAAGGGATAGCCATCATATCGATCATAAAAAACAAGGTACTTTTTCATAAACGCTTAATTACTCAGCTTTGCCTCTCTAAATGTGGAGACAGCTGACATCCAAAGGGATATTGTTTAGGTTCATTTTTGACCTCTAACAGTTTTCAATGTGCGAAATCGTACATGCAAAGATTTATTAGCAGTCTCACAGATGTTAGTGCCTAACATTGTTTTGCCAAAACAGAGTAACTTTGATCTAGAATGAATTGTATAAATAGCTCCCACTTCGTGCCACAATTAATGGCTCACCATTGTTTTAAAAACAGGATGGTTAATTGAACAATGAAGTCATATAATTGAAGTATAATTATTCCCCAGTGATAAATCAGTTACCGGTGTTGATTTTTGTACTGGGATTAATAGAAGCCAAAACTGGAGTCAGAGTGTTAAAAAAGAAACCGAAGACATAAGTTTATTATTTGTTAATAGCTCTTTGTTAGATATGTCAAATGGATTAACAATGGGGCCAAAATAGCCATGAGTACCACAGCCTTGCCCTGGGGAGAGGAGCTGGCTTATCTGTAAGGACATTAGGCCATTCTTTGGTCATATCCTATGTGGCTGTGGCTTCAATTTTCCATATTCATACCTTCTAGGGTCTAATGTCTGCTTCCCACTAACCTGACCGTGCTCCGGGCTTTTCTTGCACACTTGAGGGGGTTTGGCCATCGTCTTTCTCTCACAACTTACTGGTGGAATGATGTCACTGGTATTCTTTGATACCTGCACAGCAGCACCATGAAAGCTTCATATTTATCTCAAGTACCATATTCTGGTGATGCTGTTACTCTCCTGTCACGTACCCATCATGAGAAATGAAAAATTGTAACTTGAACACAAGTTATGATTATATCATTCATATTTTCGCAAGATATGATTATGCCCTGTACATTCTTTTTTGCGTAGGTACTGGGGATTGAACCAGTACCTAGGAGCACTCTACCTCTGACTTACACCCCAAGCTTTATTTTTTATTCTTTATTTTGAAACCTGGTCTCACTGAGTTGCAAAGGGCCTCACTAAGTAGCTGAGGCTGGGCATGAACCGTGATCCTCCTGTCTCAGCCTCTCAAATACGGAGATTACAAGAGTGCACCGCCATCAAGCGTGCGCTGCCATGCCTGGCTTTGCCCTGTATATTCTTATACCACACACTCCTTTAGTTTTTAGCTCTTTTTTTTTTTTTACAAGAATTATCTACTCAGCCTTTTCCAGTTCCTATACCTTCATGGAATATCATTCTGTCCTGTTTTCACATACTTAAATAACAGATTCCAAAAGTAAAGGGTCTCTGAGATGATTGCACGATACAAGAACATATTTAAGCAGTGTAGGATCAGGAGAGTGGGGCAGGCGTTCTTAAGCCTGGCCATCACATCACACACAAACTGGTTTAAAACTTTCTTCCCTCGCAGGGCATGTGGCTCATGCCTATAGTCCTAGTACTTGGGAGGCTAAGACCGGAGGATCGTGGGTTCAAGGACAGCCTCAGCAACTTAGTGAGGCTATCAGCAACCTAGCGAGACCCTGTTTCCAAACAAGAAATCAAATCAGTCTAGGAATATAGCTCAGAAGTAGAATGTCTCGGGCCGGGCGTGATGGCGCATGCTTGTAATCCCAGCATTCAGGAGGCTGAGACCTGGAAGATCGCAATTCGCGGACAGCCTCAGCTACTTAGGGAGGCCCTCTGCAACTCAGTGAGACCCGGTTTCAAAATAAAGAATAAAAAATAGGACAGGGGCTGTAGCTCGGAGTTCAAATGCCCCTGGGTTCCATCCCCAGACCCGCAAAAAAAAAAAAAAAAAAAAAAAAAGAAGAAGTAGAATGCCTCTGGGTTCAAGTCCAAGTACAAAAAAAAATGTCTTCCCTTTCACACTTTCCTCTTTCAGTCTTAAATAAAATGGTATTTTCTAAAAATAAATATTTAATTTAAAGAACCTACTGGTCTGAGTAAGTAGCTGGTTGCTTGAACTGACAGTATAAAGCTCAAGCATTTGGTTTTATTTCTTTCTATACTATTATTTGGCTTATCATGTTGACATTAACTGCTTTTCTTTCTTCTTATTTAGACTGAGTCCTTGCGTATAGGAAGTAGGGGCTCAATAAATGTTGAACTTAGAAACTGAACCTTATGGCTTTACAGACCAGAACCTTCTCGTGGAAGCATTAAAGACTTTAATGACAAAAGTAGTTGGAGTTTGGGTTTGGGCAGTAATCTCCACGCTGATACTGCAGGAGGAGAAAGTCGCTTTTTTAGTCCCACGAGACATCGTGGTCCAGATGAAGGCTTTTAAACTCACCTTTTGTGACTACTGTAACCAGGTCCTAAACTGGCCAACCTGAAGAGTTCTGTGTTAGGGATATTTATGAATTCCATCCTTCCCTCAAGGAGCCAGAAGAAGAGGCAGGCATGGAGGACAGCCCCACGATGGTTAAACTAAACCAGAGTGAAAATCAAGTTTCATCATTTCGAGGAAGAAGGTGCATGCCCAAGGCGCTTGGCTATGTCACGGGCGATATGAAAGAATTTTCCAACTGGCTTAAAGGTATTTATTCATCCTTCCCTTGGAGAGATGGGAAAAGTGGCTTTGGGGAAAAAATAGCTGGGGTTATCTCTACTTATATCTTTACTCTCCATTTTCTACTTTTCTTCTTCTAACCAGAAAAACCACTTCACATTTATTTTTTTTCATGGGAATAGTAGTCAGGGCCTTACTCACATTCAAGGAAAGCAACTGGATCCATCTGCAATTTCAGTGCATAAAAATAGTAATTTTACTATTGGTAATTTCTTTTTTTAATTTTTTATTGGTGCATTATATTCATACATCATATTGAGGTAAAAAAAAACTTGTGTGTACATACATGTACACATCACTGATTTAACCCCTACCCAATTCCCACCCCATTCCCTTCCCATGTAATTTCATTCCTTTCACTTAACAGCCTCTAAGTGTGGCAAATAAATGCATTAGATTTTTTTTTTTGAAGCCTAAAGAAACTACATAGCTAGGTATGGTGGTGCACATCTGTAATCACAGTACTTGGGAGGCTGAGACAGGAGGATCATAGGTTTGTGGTCAGCCTCAGCAACTTAGCAAAACCCTCTGCAACAGAGAGAGACACTGTTTCAAAATAAAAAATAAGATAAGGTTGGGAGTGCAGCTCAGAGGTAGAATGCCCCTGGGTTCAATCCTCAATGCCATAAAAACAAAACAGAAACTAGATGGTTTTTCAATGGGTCTGGGTACCACAAAAGTGGCAGAGGGTTTAAAAAGTGTCAAGGAGTATCCGATCACAGGCTCACCTCCAAGGGTGAGCCTTTGCATCAGGTGGGCCCTGGAGTTGGGCAGAACCATCCATAACTCATCCCTTCTCTTCCAGACAAACCTGTGGCGCTCCAGTTCATCGACTGGGTTCTTCGGGGTATATCCCAAGTGGTGTTTGTCAGCAACCCCATCAGTGGAATTCTGATTGTGGTGGGGCTGCTGATTCAGAACCCCTGGTTGACTCTCAATGGCTGTGTGGGTACGGTGGTCTCTACTCTGACAGCGCTCTTGCTTTCCCAGGACAGGTAGGCATGTCCATCTATGCCAGCTCAGCGCGCGCTCGCTCTCTCTCTCTCTCTCTCTCTCTCCCTTTTTTCATTTATTTATTTTTTCACATTATTTTTATTATTTTTTTAATCATACATCACTTTGGAATATGAGACTTGAGAGGCTATACAAGCACATATCATCCAATTAGCCCTCATCCAATCCCCATCCCATTCCCTCCCCCTTCCTCAATCCCATGCTTAATTGGTGATTATCTTTGATATAATTGTTTATGTACCTCATGGGTTTTAAAGAGATTCCATCTTCCCCCATCCCCTCCCCTTTGATTGGTCACCTTATTGTTTCTCAATAGGTCCCTTTCTACTACTCAACCTCTTCCTGTTACCCCTTTCCTCCTAGTTCTTGCTCATTAGGGGAAGCATCTGGATTTATTTTCTGTGCTATTTCTCTGTGCATGCCACATTGCAAGTTCCAATCCCACACTTGACGGCCCCAGTAGGGGCCTGGCCACCCGGAGGACTCTGATCCCGACCTCGCTGGCTCCAACACCAGCCTTGCCTCATGGGAGGCCCCAATCCTGGCCTCGCTGGCCCCTGCACCAAACTAATCCCTCGGTTGGCTCCTCTACCGGCCTCAGATGCCTCAGCACCAGCCTTGCCTCACTCCAGGCTCCAATACCAGCCTCGCTGACCCTGGTACCGGCCTAACCCCTCAGTAGGCTCCTATCCTGGTCTCACAAGTCCCAGCTCCATCCTTGCCTCACAGCACCGGCCTTACCCCTCGGCAGAGTCCGATCCCAGCCTCATAGGTCCCAGCACCGGTCTTGCCGCATGGCAGGCTCCAATCCCAACCTTGCTGGCCCTGGCACCACCCTAACCCCTTGGCTGGTGCTGATCCCTGCTTCAGTGGCCTCAGTAGCAGCCTTGCCTGAGGGCAGGCTCTGATTCCGGCTTTGTTGGCCCCGGCACTGACCTCACCCCTCAGCAGGCTCCGATCCCGGCCTTGGAGGCCCTAGCACCGGCCATACCTCAAGGCAGGCTCTGATCCCTGCCTCGCTGTCCCTGACACCAGCCAGTGCTGAGGAGCCAGGATCGGAGCCGGCTGTGAGGCAAGGCCGGTGCTGGGGCCTCTGAGGCCTGGATAGGAGCCTGCTGAGGGGTTTGGCCAGTGTCAGCTCTCTTTTTGAAACACTAGGCAAAGAGCCACTGCGGGTAGAGTCATACCCCGCCCAGCAGAAACAACCTTTCTTCTACAGAGCTCTTCATATTTGCCTTTAGTCAGAGGTCAGGGAATCATTTAGAGTCTCTTGTTCTTGATATATGAATAAGTGGCCAGTCTGAATGATGGCAGATTCTCATGACAGGATGCAGTAAACACAGTTCTAAAGAGGGCCCCTCTAATGACTAAGAAAATAATTTTGTCATCCTCATTTTTTTTCTTTTTGGTACTGAAGATTGAACCAAGGGCATTCTACCTCCACACTACATCCCAAACCCTTTGTATTTTGTTTGTTCGTTGGTTGGTTTTGTTTTGTTTGCGGGTCTGGGGATGGAACCCAGGGGCATCAACCTCCAAACTACACCCCCTGCCCTATTTTTTATTCTTTAATTTGAAACAGAGTCTCGCTAAGTTGCTGAGGACCTCACTAAGTAGCCGAGACTGTCTGCAAACCACAATCCTCCAGTCTCAGCCTCCCGAATGCTGGGATTACAAGCATGCACCACCACTCCCGGCTCCATTTGTATTTTTTATGTTGAAACAGTCTCGCTAAGTTATTCAGCGTCTCACTAAGTTGCTGAGGCTGACCTCGAAATCTGCAATCCTCCTGTCTCAGTCTCCCAAATATTGGGATTACAGGTGTGCACCACCATGCCTGGCTTTGCTGTCAGCATTTTGTTTAAGCAAAAATGCATATGAGTTTATGAAAAGTCTCAATGGCTTAACAACACCCTTTAAATTTGCTTCCATCATTAGCTTAGATATACATCCATCATAGACAAGGAAAAGGTTCCTGGAGAGATGAACAATCATAAATTCTAGAATGGTTCTAGGATCATACCATAAGGAATAGTCCTTCGTTGTTTTGCTCCAGTGAAGCGTGGCTAGCCCCACTTCCTCAGCAGGTATTATTTAGAAGATGAGTCATGTTTACATGTGTTAGTTTCCAAGTCTCTTTTGCTTTTCTTGGCCCAAAAAGACCGCATTAAAACGATAGTTCTTACAGTAACATATGCATACCCATGTTCATAGCAGCACAATTCATAATAGCCAAAATATGGAACCAACCTAGGTCTCCATCAACAGCTGAATAGATTGCAAAATTATGGGAAATACACACAATGGAATTTTATTCAGTCATAGAGAAGAACAAAATCATGTCATTCACAAGATGGAAAGAACTAAAGAACAGTATGTTAAGTGAGATTAGCCAATCAGAGAAAGAGAGGGGACATATGTTTTCTCTAATATGCCCAAACTAGAGAGTATTAGGGATACCAGAGGGACTCCAGATAATAGAAGGGAAACCTCAGCAAAACTAGAAAGGAAGAGTGTGAGAGGAAAAAAGCTGAGGTTGATTAATGGAGGAGCTACATTTGAATATGTGCATAAGTGTGAATGTAGCCTGGTCAACCTGGACATTCATTGTTGAGAGGGGGGAAGGGGAAGCAGGGGGAAGGGCACCAAGCACTGTCTGAATGTATGCCATTTTCAATATGATCCACATAAAAATATAAAAATAAATAAACTACATCACATTTATAGAATAAAATAAAAATAAAACAACAGTTCTGTTTTATGTGATTACATATCTCCCTGTTGCTTTTACCATGCCATTCCACAAGTTGTCGATGTCTCCATTTTCCACTGACCAAACTCAAGCGTGAAATCTCCAAGCCTGCGCCTGAGGGGATCGCTCTTTTCATGGTTCTCCACTGTCATCCTGGGTAGTACCAATATCTGTGTCGCATCAATAGAAACCACAGCACCTCCCACAAAAGATTAGTTAAGAGAAGCAAAGGAGTTTTGAACAGGGAGTCCACCTCCAGTATTCCCAGCCTAGAGTACGTATGTGAGGTCACCGTGTCTGCTACACTGGTACCTTCTGGCCCAGTTAGGAACAAGCCAAGAAGTTCTCAGGCTAGTGCCTTCCCAACCCTCCTGGCCCCTGCGGTGTGGCTCTCTGGCTGCAGCCCCCCCATATGACCTCACCCACTGCTCCGCTTTCTTCACCTCCTCCCTGCATCCCTGCAGACATTGCCCCTGAGTGCTGGGCTTTTGGGAAATAGAGCTTGTGTGCTTCATGGTACCAAACATTGCCAACTTGTAGAGCTCCCACCTCCTGGGGGCATTGGCTTGTCATCCTTGGGACTGATCCTAGAGGAATATTTTCATTCTAGCTGGGGTTATTGAAACAGTAACATTATTTTAAAAGCTGGAACTTACCCATAGGACATTCTTTAGAAGTGAAGTTAAAGCCAGGCATGGTGGCACGTGCCCATAATCCCAGTACTTGGTAGGCTGAGACAGGAGGATCTCTCTTAAAGAGCTGAAGATGTAGCTCCGAGGTAGAATACACCCTGGGTTTAATCCCCAGTACAAATAAAAAGTGAACTTAAACAAATACCAAACAAAATTTCCAAATATAACTCATTTGCTAATGTGAACGTGATCAGAAGTTGCAATTTTATATATGTTCAAGTTTAACCTAAGTTCACCTGGAAATATCTGTGCTACACCTCTTGCCCACAGGTCAGCCATAGCAGCCGGGCTCCATGGCTACAATGCCACCCTGGTGGGAATACTCATGGCTCTCTTTTCAGACAAAGGAGACTACTTCTGGTGGCTGTTATTGCCTGTATCTGTTATGTCAATGACTTGGTAAGTTTTACCTGTTTTTTTTTAGATGACTTTTAAAATGTATGGAGGGAGAAAGGAATGAGGAGTTGGTATTTAATGAATACTAGTGTCAGAACATGTAATATGGAAAATGTTCTGTGAATGTCGGGCGTGATGGGTGTACAATAATGTGAATGCACTTAACACAGTTAAACTACACAAAACAGTTACATGGTAAGTGCTGTTGTATGAATTTACCAGAAATTTTTAAAATAATTTTTAAAAAAAAATTAGTTTACGGTTGTGTCTACTAAAAACAGAAATAACTTCTTAAAAAGGTGTGTCTTTCCTTACAACCAGGTATTTGGCTTTCTGCCCAGTTCCCTGATATGTCCTTCCATAACTTCCTCTCCACGAGGGGACCTCACCCCAAAGACCAACTAAGCTCACAGATGTGTGTGGTCAGCCTCTCTCTCTCTCTTTCTCTCTCTCTCTCTCTCTCTCTCTCTCTCTCTCTCTCTCTCTCTCACACACACACACACACACACACACACACACACACACTCACTCACTCACACCATCAAGAAGCTGATACAATTAGTCTGGGTTCTTGCCTAGACACTGGAGTTTTAAAATCTCCCAAGTGATTCTGAAGCACCGCCAAAGTTGGAACCCACTTACTATCTCAGTGGTTCTCCAACTTGAGCACCGTCAGAGTCACCTGGAGGACTAATTAGAACACAGTTGGCTACTCCCTCCCCCTGCCCTCCCACCCTCACCCAGAGTTTCTGATTCAGTTCATCTGGAACAGGGCCTAAGGATTTGCATTTCTAGGCTGAGTGTGTTGATGTATGCCTACAATCCCAGTACTTGGAAAGCTGAGACAAGAGGATCACAGGTTCCAGGATAGCATCAACAATGTACCCAGACTCTCAGAAACCTAGGGTGACTCTATTTCGAAAAAAAAAAGTTAAAAAGGGCTAGAGGTGTAGCTCAGATGTAGAATGTCCCTGAATTCAATCCCCAGCTCAGCTCAGCACTAGTAAAAAAAAAAAAAGAAAAAGAAAAAAAGATCTTACATTTCTATTGAAAGCAAATGCTAATGTGTCTGGTCCAGGAACCCCACTTTGAGAACCACTGTGCATATATGAAGTCCCCTTTAACCCATCTGCCTATGCCCCTTCATTTGTGTGTGTGCACGCTAGGCAAGTGCTCTACCACTGAGTTATACTCTCAGCCCCCCATTTATTTTTTACTGGATTCAGTATCTTAAAAAAATAAACCCAATTATTCAAACTATCTTCTATGTGCATATCATCTTAAATCCCCTTTCTAAAAGCAAACATTTTCCTCTTTCTATGTTGTACTTAGAATACTAATATGCACACAAATGTAAAGTACCACCCACTATGCAGTGTCTTTAGGAGGAACACACACACACCCCAGCTGCACCCACAGCTCTGTGGAGGACTTGCCAGCAGGTGCCCACCACACTGCCCACAACCAGGAAATCTGGAGTTCTGAACTTACGATGATGACTTCTCACCAGGGTCTGTGGTCCACACCTGTAATCACAGCACTTAGGAGGCTGACAGAAGGATTGCAGAATCATGGCCAGCCTTGACAACTTAGCAAGAACCTCTACAACCTAGCCAGACTGTTTCAAAATTAAAGGGGGTGGGGTGCTGGGGTTGTAACTCAGTGGCAGAATGCCGCTGGGTTCAACTCCCATTACCAAATAAAATAATAAAATAATGACTTCCTGACTGAGTCGTCAAGTGGGAGTCACACAAAGGGACCACAAGCAGCTGTAAGTTACACACCAGGAAACTGAGGACAAATGCCTTGCCTACAGCTCAAAGACATAAAATCTTCCCCCTAACTGTAAGATCTTTTTCCTCCAACTGAAACCACCTCATTTTCCCTTTAACAGTTGTTTCTCTTTTTGCAAAGATAGAAATGTATACTAAGGACGTGAGAAATTCATGCCAAATTCAGGATCGAGGTTACCTCTCACGGGTATGATCAAGTCAGGTTACTAGGCATCTCAGTTATGGAGATAATACTTTATTTTCTTAAGTATTTCAAAAGTGCTGGGTAAGCCGGGCGTAGTGGCACACGCTTGTAATCCCAGCATTTGGGAGGCTGAGACCAGAGGATTGCGGTTCGTGGACAACCTCAGCTACTTAGTGAGGCCCTCTGCAATTTAGTGAGACTCTGTTTCAAAATAAAGAATTAAAAATAGGAAAGGCTGTGTAGTGCCCCTGGGTTCCATCCCCAGACCCGCACACACACAAAAAGTGCTGGGCATGGTAGTATACACCTATAATTTCAGTGCTTGGGAGGCTGAGACAGGAGGACCTCAGGGTTGAAGCCAGCCTCAGTAACTTAGCAAGAACCTTAGCAATTTAATGAGACTCTGTTTCAAAATAAAAAGGGCTGTGATGTAGCTCGGAGGTAAAATGCCCCTGGGTTCCATTTCTAGTATCAAACAACAAAAAACACTTCAAAGGTATTTAATTAAAAAAAACCTAATACATAAATCACTCCAACCCCTGAAACCCATTGAACAAAAGCCAAATAAGATAAGAGTTAATTTTGTTTTTTACTGTATTTTCTCTGTGTATGTGGCGCTCAGATTGAGCCTAGGGGCATTTCTACCTCTGAGCTACATACATCCCCAGCCCTATTTTATTATTTTTATTTGAAGCAGGGTCTCACTAAGTTGTTGAGGGCCTTGCTAAGTTTCTGAGGCCGGATTAAACCTTAATCCTCCTGTCTCAGCCTCCTAAATACTGAGATTACAGGTGAGCACCACCACACTCAGCTTTGACTGCTTTTTTTTTTTTTTTTTTTTTTTTTTTTTGGTGGTACTGGGATGGAACCCTTCTACCTCTGGGCTACACTCCCAGACCTATTTTATATTTTTATTTTTGGAAACAGGGTCTCTTAAGTCAGCAAGGCTGGCTTCGAATCTGATCAATCTTCCTGTCTTCGCTTACCAAACGCGGGGATTACAAGCATGTGCCACCACGCCCGGCTTTGACTGTATTTTGAAATTGTCTCTATGATAGGATTTATCCCAGATTTGCTTTCTGTGGAGGGTTTGCCAACGCACTTTAAGGGCATATTATCAGGGGAGACAAATGACTCCATTGGTCAACCTGATTCATGACACCCGGCTTCTTTTATTCTTTCTTTCTTTCTTTCTTTCTTTCTTCTCCTTTCTTTTTTAGCCCAATTTTCTCCAGTGCATTGAGTTCGGTGTTCAGCAGGTGGGACCTCCCTGTCTTCACTCTCCCTTTCAACATGGCATTGTCGATGTACCTTTCAGCCACAGGACATTATAATCCGTTCTTTCCAACCAAACTGTTCACACCGGTAACCTCGGTTCCCAATATCACTTGGACTGACCTCAGCGCCGTGGAGGTAAGATCCATTATCTTTTCATGGTCCCCTCCACCTCTGAAGACACTGTGTCCTCCTGTATAATTGCTGCTGAGTATCAGAGTCTTCTAGATAATTGTTGGCCTTTTGCCTTCATCTGGCCATCTAAAGCTTTTCCAGAGCTTTGGGGTCTAAAGGATTTTTTTCTTTTTTTTAAGTTTTATTGGTACATTATACTCAACTTGTGTGAACCTACATGTACACATCACCCATTTAGCCCCTACCCAGTTCCCACCCCATTCCCTCCCATCCCTCCTTCCCATGCTTGGCTTAGTGGTTGACTTCGATATGTTTAAGTACATTGTGTGTTTTAGAGATTTTCTAAAGGATTTTTTTCAATGACTGGTTGAAGCCAATATTTTCTCTCTTATCTTTTTCTTTTTTTTTTTTTGTTTTGTTTTGTTTTGTTTTTTGAAGTACTAGAGATTAAACCCAGGGGCATTCTACTTCCTAGTTACACCCCCAGCCCGGTTTTTTATTCTTTATTTTGAAACAAGATCTCACTAAGTTGCAGGGGGCCTCACTAAGTAGCTGAGGCTGGCCGCGAACCCGATCCTCTTGTCTCAGCCTCCCAAGTACTGGGATTTCAAGTGTGTGCCACCCCGCCCAGCTTTCCCCCTCTTTTCCTAAATATCTGCAATACCAACTCCAGAGTACAGTGCCACTGGGAGTGAGGCACTCTATTGCGAGCGTGGGCCTCTGTGGGTGGATGTAATGGGGGCCAGGCAGGTGGCCTCCCACCCGGGGTTAATCTGACATGAACTGCTTCTTCCAGTCAAAATCACTAAATGCTTCCTGTTAGAGCTCATGCAGAACCTCTCCATGCTGCCTCTTCTTGTGGTATATTTCATAGTGTATGTACAACAAATCAGGGTTCTCAGCTGTGCTAAACATCAGCCACTGAGATGTTTTTAAAATACCAGAACAGCCAGGCATGGTGGTGCATGCTTGTAATCCCAGTACTTGGGAAGCTGAGACAGGAGGACCACAGGTTTAAAGACAGCCTCAGCAACTTAGCAAGACTCTGTTTCAAAATAAAAAAAAATAAAATGGGCCTCGGGGTGTAGATTAGAGCAGAATGCCCTGGGGTTCAACCTTCAGCATCAAAAGATAAAATTAAGATTAAAATTAAATTAAAAAGGCCGGGTGTGGTGGCACACACGCTTATAATCCCTGCGCTTGGGAGGCGGAGACAGGAGGATCGTGCGGGTTCGAAGCCAGCCGCGCTGGCTTAGGAGACCCTGTTTCCAAATAAAAATATAAAATATAGGTCTGGGAGCGTAGACCGGAGGTAGAAGGGCTTCCAGGAACCCCAGTACCAAAATAATTAATTAATTAATTTAAAAGGAAGGGAGGAAAGGAAAAATACTGAAATAGTCTCCATCTCAGACCCTCTGGATCAGAATGCTGGGAACCTGTTTTAGCAAACTCCCCAAATTGTGCAGTCCAGAGTTTGAGAATCACTGAATTGTAGAATGCATACTGTGTATATCTTTAGAGGTACATTTTTAAAAGCCTGGTTAACCCAAATTGAGTTCTAGCTCTGTTGGTGTTTATATAGTAAATCTGCTTAACATTTCTTGATTACCAAGAACAAGAGACTGCTTGAAATCAGGAGAAAAACAGAGAAGGCGTACCTTTTTAAATGTGCAAAAGACCGGTTCTCCTACCACCAGGTTGCCAAACACCCTTCTCTGCCCTCTTTGCCAAGCAGTCAAAACATGGGAAGAGTTCGCCTTAGTTTTTAGTTTCTTACACAGAGAATGAATGGGAGCATTTGGAAAGAGTTCAGAAGAAAAATCAATGATTTATTTCAGCTATTCACAGAAAATATTATAAATAGTATTTATCTAAAACTGCCTGTCTCATATAGTAGCCTTTAGCTTTGTGTGGCTATTTAAAAGTAGATGTGAAATAATTAAAAACTCAGTTCCACCATTTCACTAGCCACATTTCAGATGCTCCATAGCTGAACGTGGCTAGGCCCACTGTATTGGACACAGCATAGATGTAGAGGATTCTGTTAGCAGGAAAGGTTCTGTTGGACAGTGCTGACCTGGGGCAGGAGGAGGGTTGTCTTCTCCTCACTCTGAACCCATCATCCACACACTTATTTTCCAACTCACTCAACTCAACTACCTGAGGGGTAGGTAGGCTGTCAAGTTCAGACCTATTCCATCTTTGCCTGTGGGAAGTTCCCTGCTCCAGAAAGAACAGAAATGGAAAATGATCTTATGTAAACACGAAGACTCAGCACTGGCCAGAAGAATTTAGAGCCCATGTTAGGGCAGAGTCAGGCTCACCTATGGTCAGGTGTGCTGAGCAAGCACCATGCCGGTGTGTGGAAGCCAACGTTAGACCCAGCCTATGCAAGAGGGGAGGGGACACCTGACCTCCTGCCGAAGCTGGGGCTTCCTCTGTCAGAGTCCTCCCATGGGTCCTTGCCAAGAGGTACACAAACATCCCAGAAAGGGGAGAAGAGGACATCTCAAGAAATAGCCTTGCTCTAACGGGATGCCATGTGTGATTCTGTCTCTCCTGGCCCTGCCAAATCTTGTTACAAAAATTGTCATTTGTCTTGGGCATGGTGGTACACACGTTCTGAGCCAGGAGGATCATGATTTGAGGCCAGCCTCGGCAACTTAGTGAGACCCCAGAAACTTAGAGAGAATCCTGTTTCAAAATAAAAATAAAATAGAGCTGAGAGTGTGACTCAGAGGTAGAATGCCCCTGGATTCAATTTCTACTACCAGGGGGAAAAAAGGAAAAGAATAATCTTTTGTCACATTGAGTCAAATCTTGTGCCTTCTTGAGAATTCCCATTCTGTGAACACTTTAACTAAATTCAGGCCTCAGCCAGAAAGTAGAATTGTGACACTTGCATGATTTTTTTTTTTATGTCTGATTGGCAGGTATTAGTAACTGGAACCAGCTAAAGATATCCCAATT
Organism: Muscardinus avellanarius; assembly: GCF_963383645.1. NCBI lineage: Eukaryota > Metazoa > Chordata > Mammalia > Rodentia > Gliridae > Muscardinus > Muscardinus avellanarius. The sequence continues at coordinate 29,799,448 of NC_137803.1, read as the reverse complement.
TAAATTAATACAATTTCCACTTACCTTTGGAAGGATAAATATGATCCTGGTTCATGAACTAGCTTATAAAAAGTTTTAAATTGTGGGTAAGAAAAGCCGGCTTCACATCTCTGGCCTTAGTACGAGCAACCAAATTGCACGATAATAATATTTCTATTGAATGTAGGGATGCATTGATTTAGTGCCTCCTGGATTGATGGATAGTGAAAGCAAAAGAAGCGTAGAGTCTTGTAATCCCAGTACTCGTAACCCTGTATATCTTTAACCCTGTACTCGTGCCTGTAACCCCAGTACTTGGGAGGCTGATTCAGGAAGATCACAGGTCCCAGGCCTGCCTCTGCAACATAGCAAAA
>NC_137803.1:29539123-29798895 GCF_963383645.1 Muscardinus avellanarius | reverse complement strand
GAGACTTTAAAAATTTAGTCCCACTGATCTGGAAAAGTAAGATATGCTAAATCTAAAATCACACTGTGAGTTTGTGGGTGCCCTGTGGGTTTCTGCTCAGTTGTCCCTGAGGCCTCATTTTTTGGACTCACTGTTGCAGCTACTGAAGTCCCTGCCGGTGGGGGTTGGTCAGATATATGGCTGTGAAAACCCATGGACCGGCGGCATTTTCCTGTGTGCCATCCTGCTCTCCTCCCCACTCATGTGCCTGCACGCCGCGATTGGATCGCTGCTGGGAGTGGTAGCAGGTAAGCGCCATGCTGCTTACCAAATATGCATCCTGAGCCTGGTCTCAGCATCTTCTGTACTGCAGAGCATTCTTACAATCTCTGCTTCTTAGGGACCAATGAGAGTTCTGAGAAGGTTTCCCCTGACCCCACAACCTTGCCTCAGACTCATTCAGAGTATCCTGCCTTTTGTCCAGAGTTCTGACCATCCTGTCTTACCTAACAGGACTCAGTCTTTCAGCACCATTCCACAACATCTACTCAGGACTCTGGGGTTTCAACAGTTCTCTGGCCTGCATAGCAATTGGGGGAATGTTTGTGGCGCTCACCTGGCAAGCACACCTCCTGGCTCTTGCCTGCGGTGAGTATTCCACAGATGGGGTAAAGGGGAGCGTTGCTCAAATCTGTGGGATCAAAATCAATGACAGGCAGGAAAAAAAAGATTCCGTAAGAAATTAAAGCTGGAATCCTCGCTGGGGCCCACCTGTCATCAAAGTGTGTGAGCAAAACAGGTGGCGCCCTCTCTCTGGGAGTGCTAACAGCCCCTTTGCCGGTCTCACTACTCACTGTGAAGATGATCCTGTCAATTATATTAGCCATGCTACGTTATGTATATTTGGGGTGCTAGGCCCTTGACTTGTCCTGTGTTTTTTGTGCTGATTGTTTAACCCAAAGGTTAAAAACCTAAAAGGAAATAATTTAAGTTAAATATAGAGCCACATTTCTCAGGGAACCCAGTGGGGTTACAGGTGGCCCTTTGAGAACCCATTAATTCAGCTGTCCTTGAACTTGAGTGACCAAATGCTGACTAAAACACAGATCTCTGGGTCTCAGGTTCCAGCTCCCAATCCTGTGTTAGAGAAAAGGGGGAGACATTTGCATCTCTAACACACTCCCAGGTAGTGTGGCTGCTGCTGGCTTGGGGACCACAGGTGGAGAGCTAATATATTATTACTTTTCAGTCCCCAGGACTCTAGCCAGACCTCTGTCAGAGGCAGAAGGCATCATGGAGGTCTCCAATCCAGCCTTCTCATTTTGTAGTTAGGGTACTGAGGTCAGAGAGGTTAATAAAAGTGCCGAAACACATCCTGACTGCATTTTCTAGGGGTAAATCCAAACGTAGAAGACACAGTTATCAACCTGGAGAGTAGCTCCCCCAGGCTGCTTCTCCATTGTAACGTTCAACCTTATAGACACCCTTTAGGTTAAAACAGCCCACAAGAGAGTTAAATCTGAAGATCTAGTGAATTCTCATCTGACTATAAAGGGCAAGCTCTCATAGCCTCTGGTACCTTAATCAAGAAGATAATGTTAAGAGAATATTCAAAGCAGTAGCCACACCTGTAATCCCAGAATTTGGGAGACTAAGACAGGAGTATGAGATCAGTGTCAGCAATTTATCCGGGCCCTCAGCAACTGCGGGAGACATTTTTCAAAACAACAACATTTTAAAGGGGTGGGATTGTATCTTGGAAGTGGAATGCCTCTGGGTTCAATTCCCAGCACCAAATAATAAGAAGAAGATAATGTCCGAGAGTGGAGGAAGTGACATTTCCTTAGGGACTAACAGGTGAAGGGCTGATACAGTGTGAAGAAATTACATCTAATTTGGGAAAAATACACATCAAGAGTTATTTTTCACCGGATTAATCAATCTACAGTGTCTGAGCAGTCATTACCATGCAAATCAGGTGTCAGCCAGGATTTAGAGTGGGATTCCTTCCCCGGCAAGAAGCGAGCTGGAGTCAAGGGCTGAGGGACCCATTCTGTTCTGTAGCAAGGCTGCTAGCACTCAGGTTGCTGTGGCATCGCCATTTGGATGATATTTCATCAATGTCTCTACAATTGCCCAGTTATTCCACCCGATAGCTCTGTCCAAACATTTGCTCACTCTCCATATTTGTTCACGAGTTCAGGGCAAAGAGGGCAGGGCTAAGAACAGAGTCGGTGGCCACAGGAGCTCAGCTGGGTCAGAATCCCTCCCCCTCCAGCCTCTCTGCCTTATTCTGGGGTGATCTGAAACCTTTTTTTGGAGTGCTTACTTTTCTGTTTCTATGTACGTACTTAGCAAGTAAGTATTAAGAAGAAAGAAGGGTTTAGAAGCTTTACGGTGTGTGTGTGTGTGTGTGTGTGTGTGTGTGTGTGTGTGTGTGTGTTAGCTGGGGATTAAACCCAGGGGCATTCTACCACTAAGCCACACCTTATTTTTATCTTATTTTGAAACAGGGTCTCACTAAGTTGCTGAGGGCCTCACTAAGTCATTGAGGCTGGTCTCGAACCTGTGATCCTCCTGTCTCAGCATCCCAAATACAGGATTACAGGTGTACACCACCATGCCTAACTAAGATGGCTTTTCTATAAGTCCTAAAACTTGAGGAGAGGGGTTCTGTTTGGTGTAAAAGATGGTACAAGCCAGTGTGCAGGCAGCCTGAGCACATTCTTCAACATCAAACAGAAGCTGTTTTGATCACAGATTTTGACAAGGTCTGGGCAGACTCTGGAAAGGGATGAGCCACAAACATTTGCAGATGTATTCCCTGAACGTGGGAATGTCTTCATAGCTTTATTATAAGAGTAGTATAGTTTTATTGTATAGAGAGAACAAAAATTCAATCAGTAGAAAGTACTATGTGATACATGCCAATAATCCCAGCAACTCAGGAGATTGAGGCAGGAGAATGACATGCTCAAAGCCAGCCTGAGAAATTTCACCTCAAAATAAAAATAACTGGGAATGTAACTCAGTGATCCAGTGCTTGTCTAGCATGTGGGACACCCTGGGTTCAATACCCAGTAACGTAAAAAAAAATTTTTAAAGTGAAAATACTCCATTCTTCTCCTTACGTACTTAACTTTTTAAGCCTCCCTTTTATATAAGCCCTTGTGATTACGTCGGGTCCACTGGGACAATCCTTGATAATATCCTCACCTCCAGGACTTTAACTTAATCACGCTGCAAAGTCCCTTTTGCCACGAGAAATAACATAAGCACAGATTGTGGGGATCAGATGCGGATGTCTTTGGAAGCCATTATTCTACCCACCATGCTTACTTTCCTTTGAACGGATTATATGTCTTCACTAGTATAAAACAATGACTAAAGCAGTATATTGGACTAGTTAAGAGCCCAGGCCCTGGTGCCAGACTGCCTGGAATCAAATCCCCGCTCTACTACGTATTAGCTTTATAAACCGCAGCAAGTTATTTAACCTTTCTGTGCCTCGGGTTCCTCATGTTAGATAACGGAAGCAACTCTACCTGATGCATAGAATTGTTGTGGGGATTAGTTGACATGTACATAAAGCACATAAAGCATAAATAATGTCTAGCACTGTGTGTACACTATCTCATATAAGGAAATTTATTTTGGGGTGGTCTTGTGTAACTTACTAAGAACCAAGCTTGTGTTTTATTCCCTTTCAGTTTCTTAAGATTACCGATACCTTTATCTTTTCCCCCCAAATGACTGATGCAAGCTGCCTACACCTCTTCTGAGGAGGCCTGACCCCTGACAACTGCTGAAACCAGGCTGATATCATAGAGCATTTTCATTTGACACTTGCTTATTTGGGAAACTATAAACTTTGCTGACTCGTGTATTCATTTCTACCCCCTATAGCTCATTCTATCTTTCTGTATTTAATGTGTATTCTTGCCAGATTACTTCTCCGGTGAGGATCTTAAGGTGAAACCCTTTTAAAGCCCTTTGTCTTTAAAAATACCTCCAACCACTCCTTATGTAAATTTTAGTCTAGCTGGCTGAAAAACCCTAGATTTAACTTTTTTCCTCTCCATACTTTGAAAGTTGTCTTCAAAGGCTCTTCCATTTTCTTATTTCCAAAATTGCTATTAAGATATTCTGAAAAGAAGCTAATTCTTATTGGAGGTGATTTCATTTTTCTCTCTGAACTCTGAATTTTCCTTTTGCATATGAAATCTATTTTTTCTATTGTCTGTCTCTTTTTCTTTTTATTTGTTTATTTATTTGTTTATTTTTTACTTTGGTACTGGAGATTGAACCTAGGGGCATTCTACCTCTGAGCTATATCCCCCAGCCTATTTTTTATTTTGAAACAGTTTCACTCAGATACTGAGGGCCTCACTAAGTTACTGAGACTAGCCTCGAACCTGCAGTCCTCCTGTCTCAGCCTCCCAAGTACTGAGATTGCAGGCATGTACCACCAAGCCCAATAAGGTCATCCAAATATTTTCCATCTCTTTATTCTTTCAAAAGGACCTCCAATTTAGTTGATCGACCAGATCATTCTTTGGCTCCACTCACTGTGTTTATCACATTATCTACTGAGTTCTTTATTTCTGGTTCATTAATTAAGCTTTATCTGCTGTAGGCTGTTCACTTTACTCCTTTCATGACGTCTAGTCTCCCTGGGCTCCCCTTTTCTTGCCCTAAAAGCTTGTTTCCCAGGATACCAACCATATGGGTGATGAGTCTCTGAGTGGGTAGTGGAAGTCAGGGCTGAGCTGCCATCCACCCTGGTGTGTCTGAGCAGCCAGGAGAAGGGGGCTCCACCCTCTAGGGTACAGTGGAGATGGACACTCTGCAGATGTGCTATATCACAGGTACCCACTTTTGGGGAAAATGTACATGGTTTCTAGTTTGGGGCCATTTTAAACACTGCTGCCACAAATATTTTTGGCACAAAAAGCCTTATGTACTTTGTGCAAGTATTTTTAACACATTTCCAGAATCCCAATTGATGCATTAAAAGGAATATGAACTTTAATTTCCATCAAGACCAAGTTCATCCCCCCAAAGGTCTATATCAGCTTCCACTGCTGCCAACATTATGTTAGCGCCTGTTTGATCCCCGTGGGTGCTATCGGACTCTTCAATCTCTGCAAATAAATTTTGGAGTCAGGCTTCCAGTCCCCTTTGTAAAGCAAGTCTTGCATGTCAAATGCCATGGCAAGTTTCAGCATGTCCACATCACCCTGACACCGCCAAACAAAAGGCCAACCTTGTCCACCAAAGTAAATAACTAACAGACATTGATTACAGAGCTGTCCTGTTCTTCGTTCCCAATGTTTTTATCAGAAAGAGAACTTAGGAAACTCTGATGGAACCAGGCAGAGCTGTCTTCCCTGCTCAACATAGGAATGCTCAGAATGTTCAGTCCAGGGAATGTCCCAATTTTTTTTGTTGTTATCTATGAAAGCCATAAGTACATTTTGTAACTCAGTCGATGGTGGGGTTATAACAGTAGGCCTCAGGCACAGCAGTTTATTGGAAAGTTCAAAGTCTGCGAAGAGCTGAAATCCAGTCTCCCTTCAAGGTTCAAGGGCTTTTCTCTTTCTCATCTACCAAGAATGCTGTCAGGGAGTTACCTGTAAACTGACTGTGGTATGCAGAAGTTCCCCTGATGTAAGACTTTCCTCATCCTGATCAGAGAGTCTTAACAAATGGGCATCCACCGCTTAACAGTGTGGCGCTCTCGGTGTGGAGAGAAGAGCGTTGTAGACTTGGAGAGCACTCCAGAGCACCGACAGTATGCCTCACAAAAGTGCTGGAATTATGCACCAGACTTGAAGAAGAGAGAAGAGGCCTAAGGCCCCGTGTGCCCAGAGATGCGTCACAGGAGAGTTGGTGCTCAAGAGAGCAGAGGCAGAGTGTGTCGGGTGCTTGGCAGAGGGCCGGGGAATCGTTGAGTGAACTGAGTTTGATCTTGAAAACGAATGAAATTGGTGAGACCGAGGAGGGAGATCTTTCCAACCCAAGTGGTGAGCTCCCTTCTGTCCAGAGCAGTGTCTCAATTGCGTGGCAAAAGGCGTGCGTTTTCAGCTGCTGTGTGTGGAAATGCGTGCTTCCCTTTGCCCCTCATTGCCTCCCTATCGAGCTGATCTTCCGAGTTGCCTTTTTCTGGATGATAAAACTAGATCCTGAGAAATTCATTGATTTGGTATACAACAAATGAAATGGCAGAGCTGAGATTCGAAACCAGGACTGTTTCCCAAGACCAGCCCTTCCCACTAGCACGAGACAACCCACATAGGAAAGGATTCATTATACCATTGAATAAAAAACACCAGGCAGGAAAAAAAGACAAAATATTAATAAAAAGACAGAAGTCTATAGTTAAGTAAATGAGGATCGTAGAGATCATCCTACCATTTCCTACCCCTGCCCCAAAGACGACTGATGCTATTTTTCACTAGACAAGGCTATGTGGTGAGTGTGTCTAACTGAGCTCTGGTGACCTGAGTGGCCGAGATGCTGTTACAGCATGGCCATTCCTCAGTTTACCCTGTGAAACCGAGGGGCTTCCCTGAGCCTCCTCTTCAACCCAAACTGAAGATTTGATGATGAACTGGTTGAGATCTTTGTATATGTTGTTTTACATCAAAAATCCTACATGAACCTTGTCTCGGCCTCCCAACTACTGGGATATAGGTCGTGGTGGCACATGCCTATAATCCCATTATGTGGGAGGCTGAAACAAGAGGATCACAGGTTCCAGGCCAGCCTTGGCAATATAAAAAGACCTTCAGAAAATTACTAAGACCTGATTTGAAATTAAAAAATTAAATAGGGTTGGGTATAACTCAGAGATAGGGTGTCCCTGGGTTCAATTCCCCAATACCAAAAAGGAAAAAAGGAAAGGATAGGAAAAAAGAAGAAAAACAAAAGTCACACAAATAATCTCAAATTACCCTCTCTACAATTGTTTGCTCAAATTAAATAAAAACATAGATTTTAATTCACTGACCTGTATGTTAATCTTAATGATATTTGGGAAAATGTTTCTGTGGGCAGGAATCTTAGGTTTATATTCAGTTTCTGCTGTCTTCTGAGTTGTTACTTTTTTGTCTTTATATATGATTTTTTTAAACTATGAATTCTAACCATTAATAAGAGAATCTTAAATGAAGTGAGATTACATAGAAATCAGGCTATCATAAGTTTCATTTAAATTCAACTATGCTAGCCAGGCGTGGTAGCACACGCTTGTAATCCCAGCATTTGGGAGGCTGAGACCGGAGGATCGCAGTCTGCAGACAGCCTCAGCTACTTAGTTGAGGCTCTTTGCAACTCAGTGTTTCAAAATAAAGAATAAAAAATAGGGTTGGTGGTGTAGCTCGGAGGTAAAATGCCCCTGGGTTCCATCTCCAGTAGCGCAAATAAATAAATAAATAAATTCAACTATGCTGCTTGGATTGATGCGCATGCTTGTAACCTCAGCAGCTGGGAGGCCGAGACAGGAGGATTACAGTTTGCGGACAGTCTCAGCTACTTAGTGAGGCCCTTTGCAACTCAATGAGACCCTGTTTCAAAATAAAGAATAAAAAATAGGGCTGGGGTATAGCTCGGAGGTAGAATGCCCCTGGGTTCCATCCCTGGTACTGAAAAAAAAAAAAAATCAACTATACTTAGATGAAACGACGGGGGAGTTTAGTTGCTTTTCCTTTAAGTATTAGCTATAACAACAAATGATTACCATGAAGACTACCATTGTAGCACTTACAATGTGCTAAACATAAGACGATTCCCTTTCCCATTTACACCAGCCCTGTGAGGCAATCCCACTACTTCCATGGGACAGGCGAGGAAATGGAGGCTCAAACAGAGGCCAGTGAGCTCTGGGAGTGATGGGGCAGGATTTGAACCCAGAGCTGCCGACTAAGCTCATACTGGTAACCAGGGTGCCTGACCAGCTGAAGGAATGCAGACGTGTGCCTTTATATTGGGAAGCAGCCCTTCCTATGATTAAAAGTACGTTTGCCAAACATTGTTCCTTCTCTTTTGTAGCCCTGTTCACCGCCTACCTGGGCGGCAGCATGGCACTCCTGATGGCTGAGGTGAGTTTGTTTCGGTCTCATCTATCATCACTATGATCTGCCAGCTTCCAGTGATAGGGAAAACTCTCTGACGTCCACCTGAGCGTCCAGTGACAGGTCCAGGGCTGTGCTAACCACGCCCCGTCCCCCTGCGGGAGCTCTTGGGCTCCTCTCACCTCCCAACATCACAGCAAACTGTAAGCCCAGCTGCAATCACCTGGCTTATTACAATTATCAGATTTCTGGGTTTAAAGAATAACTTTAACAATATTTTATCAATAACAGAATAATATTATCAAGTTCATAGTCTATTTCCAAGCATCAAGATGTTAAGCTTAGAATAGCTTTTACTTAAACGAAAAGCCAGGACTTTGTAGGGATTGAGAAATCAGGAAAAGTGGGGGAGGATAATTGAACCAGGTGTTGTTTTAAAATCTATTCAGTAGTTCCTTTGTAGTTTTTTTTTTTTATACCTCTGGTGCTTATTAAATCTCCAGTCAGTTGTCAATAAGAATTCTTGGACCTGGGTTCTGGCCAAATTATGTAATAATAGGCAGAATCTTTGCCCTTTACCTGTCTCCCACACTCTCTCCTTCCTGTCCAGCACTGTCCTCCTGCCTCTCTGCTCCCCTCCCCGCCTGTGGAGCCTCGTTTCTCCTGCCCCTTCCAGGATCCCTCCACCTCCCAACGCTCGAACCTTTTTCTCTTTCTTACTCATGATTGCTGGTGACACAGGGCTGGTTTGGGGTAGCCCAGTCCAGGTTAATGTGTTCATGGCTGCTTATTAGTCAAGGCAGCACCGGGCTCTCTCAGTAGCAGCCTAGAGGCTTGATCTGGAACGCCCTTCTCTTAGAGACCATAGAGACACCACCTCTTTATGGTGGGAAGCCAAAGTCCCACTGCAGGCGTGCACGATAAGGAATACATCAGAGGGCTTCTTGTAGAGCCCTTCACGGCCCAACAGTGACGTTCACAAGCATTGATCCATGAGCTGGAACTGGACAAGCTGTACAGCAGAGTCAGCCAGGAAGATTTTAAAAAATATGGATCCTAAGGTCCTGTCCCTTGCTTTTCTGATGGAGTAGATATGTATTATTTATTTATTTATTTATTTATTTATTTATTTATTTATTTATTTATTTTGGTACTAAGGATTGAACCCAGGGATGCTTTACCGCTGAGCTATATCCCTGATCCTTTTTATTTTTTTTTTATTTTGGGAAAGGCTGGCCTTAACCTTGTGATCCTCCTGCCTCAGCCTACTGAGTAGCTGGGATTACAAGGCCTGCACCACTGTGCCCAGCCTAAGAGGGGCCCATGCACTGGACCAGAGCTAACCAGAATTGTGTGAGTCGCCACAGATGGCATAGAAGAAGGACCTACCCTTGAGAAACATAGAGACTCTTTGGGAGGTAAAATGGAAAGAAGTAAGGCAGATTGAGTCTAAGACTTCGGGTGGGGGAAATCAAAGTAGAAAGGTCAGCTGGGCTTGACTCCTCAGAGAACACCCTGAGATCTTAGACTAGGCCTACCCGGGTGAAGGTTTAGAGCGGCGCTTTGTGAGGACTAGCTTCCAGGTGGGCTCTCTAAGGAATACGTGTCTTGTCTCTTCTTCCTCAGGTTGGATTGCCAGCTTGTACCTGGCCCTTCTGTTTGGCTACACTGCTGTTCCTCCTGCTGACCACAAAAAATTCCAACATCTACAAGATGCCCCTGAGTAAAGTCACATATCCAGAAGAGAACCGCATCTTCTACCTCCAAAGTGCGAAAAGGATGTTCGAAAGCCCCTTGTGAGAGCGGCCCCACCCACGGCTGTGGTCACAAGTCATTTCTGACCACTGCTCCTTCCAGGCTCTCAGCAAATGTTCATCTCCACTGGGACAACTTTTGAACTATCAGCGATCTGCTCTTTCGCTCCCTTTGTATTTTACTGTTTGACTCCAGGAATATTCTCAGACGTACGAGGATACGTACATCCTGGTGATGTGCTCCGGTAGGGAATTTTTAAACCCCAATAAGGGTTGGCACTAAGACCATAATGTATTCTTAGAAAGTCAAATGCTCCAACATAAAGAAAGAGTGAATATGAAGCTAACTGCTAATATTTATTGAGATGCCTGGTGTATAGTTAGCCGGATCATGGTAACAGTATTAAAAATGAAGCTCTTTAGATCCACTAAGCCTTTATGGAATTCACAGTCACAAAATTGAAGTCAGCCTAGAACTCTCAGATAAGTTTATGGCTTTTTAAAAGTCAATGCCGGTTGTGTTTCAACCTTGGTCAACAGCACTGGAATGCAGACTCACTGTGGGGCTGGTTCCCCAGTTCCTCAACAGCAGGGCCTCCGTGCTGTTGGGCAGGTGTGTGACATTCTCATATGAGAGATGCCTTTGTTGTTGTTGTTTTTCTTTGTTTGTTTGTTTGTTTTTCAGGCTGAAAGACTGAGTTCAGTTATGATTATTGACTGAGTTCAATCCCCAGCGCTGCAAAAATGAAATCACATTTTATAATTCAGAGTGTCTTATAATGACTGACCGTTAAAGTTAGATTGTTTGTAGGTGTTTTTTTTTTAGAAATTGCATTGATTTTTAAAAAAAACTCATATTTTCTGTACATTCACAATATTGTCTCTCAGAAAGCAATATTTGAACTACCAAAAGAAAAACAGGTAAGAAATTCTCCTGTTTTCCTTTTTTTTTTTTTTTTTTTTTGTCCTAGGGATTCAACCGTGGGGCATTCTACCTCTGATTCACACCCCCAGCACTATTTTTAATTCTTTATTTTGAAATGGTCTCACTAAGTTACAGAGGGTCTCACTAAGTAACTAAGGCTGGCCATGAACCCAGATCCTCCTGTCTCGGCCTCCCAAGTACTAGGATTACAAGTATGTGCCACCATGCCTGGCTCCTGGTTTCTTTTTTTAATTTAAAAGTCAGACAGGGTGGCACACTGTAATCCCAGTACTTGGGAGGCTAAGATGGGAGGATCACAGGTTTGGGGCCAGCATGCAGTAACTTAGTGAGACTATGTTTAAAAATTAATATATATATGGCTGGAGATGTAACTCAGTGGTAAAACCTCACTGGGTTCAATTCCTAGTACCCATCCTACACACACACACACACACACACACACACACACACACACACACACAGAGTTATGAGTTCTACAAAGGCTCAGTGACCAAAATGTGCCAAACAGCGTGTAGAAAGCCACACCATTCAGTTTCCACCACAATATGTTTTAGTTTAGTATTTGGGAGGTTAGAAACGTGAAACTTCGGAATTCTTAAGACTTTTCCCTCTTTCAGCTGCTGGTGCTTTGTGCCCAATATACAGTTAGTTTTGCTGAATGAGTAAACAGAAGTAGGGCAGTAAATAAACCTGTAAGTATTTTAGGGAGAGGTTCACTTCTTCCATATCTCAGGAAAACAAACAAGCCAACACCATCCCATTTTAAAGCCCTGTAGCCAGCCAGGCGCGGTGGCGCACGCTTGTCACCCCAGCATTTGGGAGGCTGAGACAGGAGGATCACAGTCTGTGACCAGCCTCAGCTACTTAGTGAGGCCCTTTTGCAACTTAGTGAGACTCTGTTTCAAAATAAAGAATAAAAAAATAGGGCTGGAGGTAGAGCTCAGAGGTAGAATGCTCCTGGGTTCTATCCCCAGTACCGAAAAAAAAAAAAAAAAAAGAAAAAAAAAAAACTGTAGCCAATGCCTTTGAAAGTATGAAGCTGCACCTGTCATAGAATTATAGGTATTCCTGTGGGGGGGGGAGATTTTCAGTGTTTGAACTATTTCTTGTTAGGGAATTTGCAAAGTAAGAAATGGGGAAAGATAAAACCAAACATAACCAGAGATACCCCCCCCCAAGCAGTGAAGAATCTGGGCACAGCTGAGTGAACCAGAGGCCTCGAACACAGACCCAAGCTGACCTTCAAAACCGAGCTCTGATGTGCTCATGGAAGCTGATCTCTCTCCATGCGCTCACATGGACCTGCAAATAGGAACATCTTAAAGCCTTCTACATCATCTAATTTAAGTGGTATTAATTTTCATAGGCTATTTTTGTTACTAAGTATTATGCTTAAATTAAGTGAGACTTCTTAGGGAGCACTTGCATTTTTTGCTATTTTCTGTATAATAAATTTCTATGTAAGTATATGAATAAATTATATTCACAGCTCAGCTTTATGTAATGTGTCTCTTGCAGCTGTTAGGGCTATGAACAATCACATGCGTGAGTATGTGTTGCTTGTACATTTCAATTTACTAGAATCCTTATTTCTTCCATATAGACTTGGTACTAACACCTAATTCACAAGATATTTGGCTTTCTGTGTATATTTGCCTTTGAGAGGCAAAAACTATTTTGTCCACACTCATGAGTTTCTGATCCTTGATAGTTACATATCTCATTCTAATAATTCTCCCCCTTGATACCCTCCATTCATTCATTAATCTATGGGTATGTATCGAATGACTAATAGTTATATAACACTAGCCAGGACTACTATAGTGAATCGGTCATTGCCTGTCCTCATAAGAAGTTTCTGAGTTAAACTGACAAGTAAATAAGTAAATATAATAGTGTGTTAATGAAGATGGATAAGAGATAGCTAGTCAACAAAGTTGAGGGAAAAGAATTCCAGTAACCTATTCCTTCTAAATACAGAAGACAAGAATATATCATTAAATACCAGGCATCCATTCCACTTAGAATGCCTTGGGCTGCAAGTTACAGAATCCTGAACTAAAGTGCTTAAAGATCAGGAATTTCATTGCCCAAAGTAGAAAGTTCCAGCTGGGCACAGGGGCACATGCCTGTAATCCTAGTACTTGAAAGGCTGAAAGAGAAGTATAGCAGGTTTGAAACCAGCTTCAGCAACTTAGTGAGATCCTATTTCCAAATAAAAAATAAAATAATGCTGGGGTGTAGCCCAGAAGTAGAATGCTCCTGGATTTACTCCCCATTAGCACATACAACAAAAAAGTAGGAAGTTCCAGATTGGGTGCAGCTGTTCAACCATGTCATCAGGGTGCAATCTCAGCATTCTAAACATCCACAGGAGGCTCCACGTTCATCCCTGGACCCTGATCTTTCAGAGTCTCAAAATGGATTCCCTGGTTACAAGATCATAACCACATGAAGAACAACCAAAGTTACAAGACAGTAAGACAGTCTTCCTCTTATTTTTCTCTCCCTCCCTCCTCCTTCTCTTCCTCCTTCTCTTCTCTCTCCCCCTTGAGGAAGATAAATCTTTTCCAGAACCTCCTATTTATTTATGTCTTTCTCTCATAACCAGGTCTTAAAGTGTGCATGCATATGGTATTGATAGCTTTCAGTGCAGTGGGTGAGCTCTGCTATCTTGTAGCAAAAGCAGAAGGGATGGCGGCTGACAGGCAGCCAATCTGTCTGCCCCCGTGGTACACATGGATATAGTACCACCACAATGTACAGAAACTATGTTCCCACGCTGGAGACAGCCATGTGATGACAGGTAAAACTGTCTATGGTAGAGTTCACAAATAGGTCTGAGACAGAGGCTACACCAAGACCTTTTACACAGAGCTGATTTTTGAAATATTCCTGTACTACTCTAGGATGCTTCAGTCCCATACAGAGTTGTGTAGCCTCTGATTAACAAAATCCTAAGCAAAGAATGAGTTGTGACAATGATCAGGCAAAATAAGCTTAGGGTCGAGTCATATTGTAATTTATTATCTTGATATAACAGTTGAAGCTTCCACTCATTCCACGTCAGAAGGCATTCATTGAAAATAGTTTCATTTCAATTCAGTTCCAGCTCCATGAAGCACTAAAAACAAGTGTCCAACATTTTCTAGTTCACAGTTCTAGACAAACAATGAGAAATCCAGTTTCCTGTTTGGGCTGGGCCTGTTGGACCGTTGCCCATCAAGGCTTTGGTTGTACTGCAGAGACACGCAAGGACTTGGATGGGAAGAAATAAAGCACAGAGGAAAATTGGCACAATGTCAGGAAACCTGGCTAAAATTAGGTGCCTCCAACTACAGGAAAGAGTGGCAGCTAAGACATGAGTCAGTGGCCCAGAGGCAAGTGTGTCTTGGGGCAGTAAGGGGACACACGGGCAGTCCACAGGACTGGCCAAGCCAGTAAGGAGTCCTTGCTACCTCTGAGGCTGCCATGTTGGCCTCTCAATGAGAGGCTAGATCTGCATGATTGAATACAACAGCAAGTAAGCAATATGTACCACTTTGAAAGGAAGCTAGTCTAAGTGGGATTTGCTCCACATGTAAAATACACAAAGGATTTCAAACACACACACACAATCTCACTAACACATATTAATTAACATTAAAATAACAATACTTTCAAATTCAACTTGAAATTAAAGTATTAATTTCACTTTTTAACTCTTTTCTAAAGTGGGCACCATAAAATTTTAAATTATACACATGGCTTGCATCTGTACCCCATATTATATTTCTACTGAACAGCTCTGAGCTGGGCAGTGCTTCAGCCCTAGGCTCCCAGTGGTTTACAAAGTCTGGTGCTGAGCTCTTGGAACTCAAGCTTCTGGAGACTTCCCTTAGAAAGAACGCATGGATAGGAAGCCTTTCCTCTGATACTCCATTGTGGAGATGAAGTTTGCTGATTCTAGAGTTTGTGTCTCAAATCTATCAGATCATAAATGCTAATATACATCTTTCCAGGAATACTATCTCCTGTGCACCTTGAGTTCATCACGTTTTAAAATAACCATAGCACAATTACAGAAAGAGTAGCCTGGCTTTCCTTGTGCGCTGTGAAACTGTTCTGAAGGTAGCACTGATGAAGTGCCCAGTCAGCACTTCTTTGGCACAAGCAGGTTGCCCCCAATGTGCCCAAGTGCGGGATGGGTCTCACCTGGATATATAAGTGCTCATCCGTCATAAGCAATGAAAACAATAAAGTATCTTGGTATAGAGGACGAGGCAGTAGTGGGAACTGTAGTGAACTGAAGATTGCACATCCTTGCTAAAAGAATTCAAACTTGGGATTTTCTAAACACTACTGGAAACATCAATGTACATTTGAGGGCTGAATTTCTCCTGTGGACTTCATTTCCCAGGTACTATGCCAGGGTACCTCTTATAAATGCTCTCTAATGTTCCCCAACTAGGAGCATTTATCAAAATTATACACAATGGCCTTTGTTTTTGCCATTCCAGCCTGGATCCTGTGAGTCTGAATTTTTAAAAGCACTAAAATAGCTGGGCATGGTGGTGCATACCTATGACCCCAGTACTTTGAAGGCTGAGACAGGTTCAAAGCCAGCCTCAACAACTTAGTGAGGCCCTCAGCAACCTAGCAAAACCCTGATTCAAAATAAAATTGGGCTTCAGAGGGGAGGAGAAGGCTCAGGATAGAATGTCCCTGAGTTCAGTCTCCAGTACCACATACCAAAAAATGCACCAAGTTGATTTCGATGGGCTCTTCTACATAAAAGCAACTGCAAGTTCAGAAAACTCAGAGAGGTCTGGAGATTGGAGAAACTGAGGACAATTTCCTGGAAGAAACACAAGTCTGCCCTTGTTCTGATGCATTTCTTCTCTGGCTCACCTGAACTCAGCCTCCTTTGAGTTCCTCCTGGATCTTTCAGCGATTGCCCTTTCCAGAACCACTGCTACCATCCAAAAAATAAAGGATACTCTCACCAAGTAGCCAAGTTTTGGTGGCCCTGAGAGTCATAGTGCAGGTTATGTATACAAGAAGTATGTGAGGTTGCATTCAATGTAAAAGTATAATTTCTTTCTCAGGCCACAAGATGGGGTCTAAGGAGCCAGGAATCAGTCTTTGGTGAATAAAGACTATATGTGCACCTGGCATCAAGATTGGTGCAGTCAAATCAGGCATGGTGGTGCACACTTGTAATCCCAGCATTTGGGAGGCTGAGACAGGAGGATCCAGGTTTGCGGACAGCCTCAGCTACTTAGTGAGGCCCTTTGCAACTCAATGAGACCCTGTTTCAAAATAAAGACTAAAAAATGGGGCTGAGGGTGTAGCTCAGAGGTAGAATGCTTCTGGGTTTCATTTCCAGTACCACCAAAAAAAAAAAAAGGATCAGGCTGACATCTGCATTACGTGACCTGAGAGGAACCAAGCTGGTCCCCTAAGAGTATTATGCTGTGTGAAAACCAACATGTTAAGATCTCAGATACTAAAACCCTACCTGAATTAGTTTCTGTCCTGTTTCTTTCCAGTTGGCAGCAAGAGAAATTCCTAGGAAAGAGATTCTAGAAAGATTAGTTTGGGTGGACAAAACCAAAAGAAGCGGTCTTCTGGCACCAGGGCATTGGTCGTGCAAAGGAAATGAACAAGGAAGAGGAGGGATATGTAAGAGGAAACCAAGGACAATGTACAACCTAAGGCATATTCCCAGCTGGGCACATCACAGTGAGGACAGAAACCAGAGGGAAGAACCAAGGAGTCAAATCAGATGTGGGCCTGTGCCCACAGGGAAACCTGCAGGGTCAGGAATCACTGTGGGTTAAAAAACAGCTTTCCTTCTCTATGCCATTTACAATGTAGTTACTTCCTCTTCATATAATCTTGAAATTCCAGTTGGGCTACTCAATGGCCAATTGTTTTTATCTTCCCAGCATTCTTCCCACCTTCTTCTGGTAACAGTACCTCCCTTTCCTTAAGGAATCTGTTCTTTCCCCATTTGTGGGGCTCCCTTGGGCATGCCGGCCTCAATACCCTACTGGGAGATGCAGTGGAGTCAAGTAACTCAGGCCTAGTCAATCAGTGTACTCCAACCCCAGGGCACAGGCACTGACCCCAAGGGACAGCGCTCAGGTCCACACTGAACCAATCAGATTCATCCCTGTAGGAATTTGAAATCGAAGTAGACATACTATATTTCAGGCTGGGAGGAAACTGGAACTGGGTCTGAGAAAGACTTTGAAATGCCCCAAGTCATCTGCTTTTTCTACCTCCCAAGCCCAGGTCACTGTTATCTTCCCAATAAACTCAAGTCATTTAATCAGAATCTGTTTCTATTGTTTACAACTAACAACCCAAATCAATACAAAATAGACCTCTCTGGAAGATGGAATGGACTGAGTAAAGAAGGGGTGGGAATCTAACAGAACATCATCACACAGTCAAACTATTAATTTGTATTGTATACATTGTGGCACAAAGCATGAGTCCCCAATGGCTAAAGCTTTAGAAGAGGCTTGGCAGAAAGTGTCATATTAAAGACCTCTGGCTACATCATCGTTGTTGTTGTTGTTGTTGTTGTTGTTGTTGTTGTTGTTGTTGTTGTTTTGCTTTTACTAAAGCAGGATGCATGGACATGTGAATATTATCTCTTTTTGCCTTTAGCCAATGCTCCAAGATGACAGGGGATTGAATGGTTGTGCTTCCTACCTATGTGGTTTATTAAGCTATTATATCACAACTCCAAACACACCTTTCCATACTCTGTTCTGTGATGCTAGGGCTCAGACTCTGCGACCCACAGCTTTCCTTTGCCTTGTGGCTTCTGTCAATAGGTGAGTTAGAGGGAGGCTGGGAGGTGGATGAGGAAAGAGGGACTTGCTACTTTCAGCAGTAGTTTCCAGATTCTACTAAAAAGCAAAACACAGAAAAAAAGAAGGTGATGTGTGCATGTATGCCTTCACTATCTGTACTCCATTAAGATGTATGACTACAATGCACCAATATTTTTTTTAAAAAAAAAAAAAAGAAGCGTGCCGGGCGTGGTGGCGCACGCTTGTAATCCCCACGCTTGGGAGGCGGAGACAGGAGGATCGCGCAGGTTCGAAGCCAGCCGCGCACGCTGGCTTAGGAGACCCTGTTTCCAAAAATGAAAATGTAAAAATAGGTCTGGGAGTGTAGCCCGGAGGTAGAAGGGCTTCCAGGAACCCCAGTGCCACCAAAAAAAAAAAAGAAGCAAGTTGCAAGAGTTGGGACAGGGGAATCGAGGCTCCCAGAAGGCAGATGACCACATGGTCTAGAACTGTGTGATGGTAATTCAAGACCAAGTTCAATCAAATGATTCTAGGAGAAAGTAGGGAGCATGAATATGATAAGTATGGGACCCATAGAGAAAATTAATTTTAATGGTAAAAGAAGAAGGAAATGAGAGAGATTAATAAGTAGTAACTAGGATGGTAAAAGGAATATGAGGATAGTAGGTACCACAGGATCCAAAAAAACAGACTTTAAAGAAAAGAGTGCTAATAGTGATAACTTCACCAAAAAGCTTGTTCATGGGATTCCACAATAAGATTCCCAAAGACTTTCCCCATCCTGCCGATGTGAAAATGAACTGAGGGTAAATGATTTAGGAACACAGAGAAAACTAGTGGCAGGGTTTGGAAGAGAAGTCATGCGCATTCTTTCCTTTCCTGAATTATTGCTTAGCATGCAATCCAATCATCCTGGAGGTGTGAGGCATGGAGGTGTGGAGAGAAAGAAGGAAAAGGTGTGTGACAGTAGATCCCTACTTTCTAAGTCTGTTGGGTGCAAGTCACTTTATGTGTTTTGTCACCTTGAATAAAATAAACAACTCCCAAGACAGGTGCTATTAGTATAAAGTTTTACCCTACCAGTGAGGAAAGGCTCTCAAGTTGAGAAAGATTATCACTTCACTAGGTCACACATCCAGAAAGTGGCAGCATCTGGATTTGAACTTGGATCTGCACCCACTGAGCTACCTTTCCATGTCACTGCTGGTGAGCCCTTCAGCTCAGGCCCCTGCAGTAACTCCTACCAGACTCTGCACCTGCCCCCAACACTTGACTGTCACTCACACTCATTTCTACCCACTCAAACCCCATGTGGCCTCGCATCTTGCACTAAGGTCAGGAGCCACATCCTGGCGTGCCATATGTGCTGGGAGAAAGATACTCTGAAGAATACCACACTGGGCCCTTTCCTTTTACTCAATGGTATGTAATTTTTTGTTTTGTTTTTTTGGTTGTTTTTGTTTGTTTGTTTGTTTGTTTGTTTGTTTGGGTGGTACTGGGGGTGGAACCCAAAGGCTTTCTACTTCCGGGCTATTCTTCCAGATCCATTTTATATTTTATTTGAAAACAGGGTCTCACTAAGTTTCTGAGAGCCTCACTAAGTAGCTGAGGCTGGCTTCGAACCTGTGCGATCCTCCTGTCTCAGCCTCCCAAGTGCTGGGATTACAAGCGTGCGCCACCACGCCCAGCTATGGTATGTAATTTAAAAGATTGCTTTTATATTAAAAATCAACATGGAGACATCATTAGGAAAATGTAGGACTAACATGAATTTCTGAGAAGAAAAACATAAGACTTAAATGAAATGTCTTCCTGGCAGTTACCACTCTGGACTCCATCCAGCTCCTGTTTTGAATATTTCAGTGGAAAAGTATGAAAAGAAACTACAAACATAATAAAGGCTTAGGAGAGAATTTCAAAACTCTTAGTCTGTCTTATTTGCCTTCCAGGCTCAGCAAATACCCAACCCTTCCCTGCAAAAACCTTGATGCTGCTACTATATCCCTTCTGCTTTCTTCATTTTTTTCATTTCCTTTGCTTTACCTGCAACTTGGAATGTCCTTTTTCTACCCATTTATCTGAAGCATACTCGCCTGCCATAAAGTCTTCTAGGATCGCAGTTGTCTCCATTCCACTAAGCTCCTATATTAATCCAGCACTCGTCACATCTACTGTGTGCTCAAATATTATCCATCTATGGTGTAGAATTTTATTTACTAAGTTGTTTGGAATAGGGACTATATCTGCTACAACTCTGAACGCAACACACTGAGCAAGATATCATTCCCATATAATGAAAACAACAGCAGCACCTATGTATAGTTAATGAGCACTTAGATATATAATCTCACTTAAATCTCATATAACTCCCATGTGGAAGTTTTTCTATTCTACTCACGTGAAAACTGATACTTAGAAGAGCTCAGTGTTTCTAGAAAGGCTACATAGGTGAGAAGAGACAGGACCGTTCTTATTCCAAAGTCTGTACTCTCTACCACGGTGCTGAATGAGCGCTCAGCAAATGATTATCAGTTGCCCTTGTCTTCTTCCTCCTCCTAAAACAACAGCAGAGACCATGGAGTAAACTACAAAGACTCCATGCAGAACAGAAGAACCACACAGATGAGTCCCAGCCTCTTCTCTAATCCTCAAAATCATTAAATATAAAATGTTTGTTGAATCGAGTTATTAAGCTTCAGAGTAATGTGTTAGGAAACAACAGAAAACTGGTCACCCTTGGTAGTTCTGAACAGCCTCCTTCTGATAGTGGGCACTTAGTGTTTTCTGTGTGATGATCACTGATGTCACATTAAACAAAATTGTGACTTGTGCCCCCAAGTTTCTTGTTGATGTTCTTTCCCAACAGCCAGTGATCTTCAAGTTCCTCTCCATATTCAATCATCTTCCTGAAGCCTGCCTCTCAATTACCTCTCTCAAGATGACCCCAAACTTTGGAATCCATTAGATCTTGTCCTCATCACCCTCCTGTCATTCTTCCTCCCTTCTTGTTGAGGTCTGCTTTGTTGTTGTTTTTTTTTGTTTTGTTTTATTTTGTTTTGGTTTTGCGGGTCTGGGGATGGAACCCAGGGGCATTTGACCTCTAAGCTACACTCTCTTTCCTATTTTTTATTCTTTATTTTGAAACAGAATCTCACTAAATTGGGGAGGGCCTTACTAAGTAGCTGAGGCTGTCCATGAACCGTGATCCTCCTGTCTTAGCTTCCTGAATGCTGGGATTACAAGGTCTGCTTTGTTTTAAAGGAGGAAATTAGTAGGCCAAATAATCTCCAACATGAAGACAAAAAGAAGATAAACTAATATAGCTTTTGGAGGGGACGTTTGGAAGGAGAGACAGCACAAAGACTCAGTAGTCTCTCTGGTGTTTCTTCTCCATCTTCTCAAACACACCAGAAGAGGGCCATCTATTTTACACCTGATGTAAGAATATGCCTACTCCTACTCCTTTACCCCAGCAGTAGGTCTTCGTCAATCCTTGCTACCTTCTGTATTTTAAAAATTACTTCATATTTCTCCTTAGAAGCAATATTATAGATTTCACTGTCTTTTCAGGGAGAAAAGTCCACTATGATAAACAAATATTGGTATACGAAGTATTGTTTCAAACCCATCATAAGTATCAGACCTTCTAAGGGAATACTTTCTCTGCTACTCAGCAAACTCTATCCCATCTTTCCCTTCCAGCCCTGCTCTGATTACTAAGAACCCATTGAAACTGAAATTTCCTTTAGCCCTACCTAACTGGAGTTTGACTAAGCCATTAACCATGTTTAAACAGGTTTTCTTAATCAGAAAGATCACTGTAGAAGACAAATGTCAACTTCCTAATATTTGACTGCTTTTTAAAACCCCAGTCAGCTTCCTATTTCCTGGTTTAAACATCATATTCCTGCCCAGAGCGTGTGCTATGTACCCCAGTGTCTCTGAGACAGGCAGAAAAGCCAGGGTCCTCAGGGTTACATTACTCAGTCTTTGTTCTAAGTTTCAGGTGGGGCCCAGTAGGGAAGGGAGGTCATATACTGTGGCCTTACCAAAGCCACCGGTCACCAACATACAAAGATAAAACGCGACCTGCTGGAGATGAGCTTTCACATATCCACACACTTCCCACCTACATCAGCCTCCAGTCCACCCACGTTGGTCATGACACTCCTTGCCTTACTTCCAACTTACCTCACTCTTACTCCACTTCCAACCTAGAAAGATCCTTTCCTCCTGTCCGCCCAGTTAATGGCTGCCTAACCTTCCAAGTGCACTTCAGGCAACACCTTCTTTCTAAAGCCTCCACTAAGCACTTAAGTGTCTTTCCCCCAGCATTCACAGAGGTAACATGAGTTCAGTCTGTATTATTTCTAGACATACCTCCAAAGTGGTGGAAAAGAATGGTTTATGATCTCTGCCTGTGGTATTTGTTGTCCCTACCCAGCATTATCTTCAAGTTCCTGTAGGGTGCTGAGGATCTGTGCTGCCCATGCCCAGATGCCCATAATGCCTAGAAAAAAATACCCATAGAAGACTCAGGATTAATACTAACTGAATAAAAGGGAAAGGCATGAAATCGTTCATTCATCTGTTAGTAATTAATAACAGTCACCGCTGTGATTAAGCTTGTTTTAGGCTGCAAAAGCAAGACAGATGTAGGGGATGTACTACAAGCTACAAGACTCAGAAAACTCAACAAACAGGAAATTCCTCTTGGACAGGAACTGTACACATTTAGAAGACCTGAGCTTGCTGGAAGACCTGTAGGTGAATGGAATTGTTGGGCTGCAGTCAGCCTGTAAGACTTTCCGAAATGGGCTGGAGGAAGTGAGGGAAGGAAGAGGGAAGCAGTGGACTTCCAGAAGCTTGGCATCCTGAGACAGGATGGTACACTTAAAAGTCAGCCACACAGCAGCAGCGGTGGTCAGTATTTGGTAGAAGCAGAGATCCAATCCAACCCTCCTTAAAATTTTAAAGAAATGTCCTCAAAAGTAGACTGCTACTGCCGCACATGCTGGGGAGTTCTGGAAATCATACTGTGGTGGAAAAGTGTTCAGGAGAGAACCGAGATGGCAGTGGCAGCAGCGGCGGTGGTAGTGACCAGTATTTGGAGGGGCAGAAAAATCCTGTCCAATCTACCTTGAACTTTTGAGGAAATCTCCCCAAAAGTAGACTGCTCCTGCCACACAAGCTCGGAAATTCTGGACAACATACTAAGTGGTAAAAGGGTTTGGGAGATATCAAAGGGAGCCCCGCATAGCTGGGATGGGCCATCACCCTGCATGTTCTGGGAGACATCAGCCCTCATGGCCACTGCGCTCCTCTGTGCAGAGCAGAAGACCAGGGTACACATGGAGTAGCAGAGCCTGCACTCCAAAGTGAAGCTGTAGACCTCTGCCTTTGGGGGGAAGACAAAATTCATTGCCACTAGGTATTTGGGGTCCCAGCTTTTGAAAAAGACATGTACTGCTTTCTCATATTAAAAAAAAAAAAATGAGCCAGGCATGGTGGCACACGCTTGTAATCCCCACGCTTGGGAGGCAGAGACAGGAGGATCACAATGATTCAAAGCCAGTCCCGCTGGCTTAAGAGACCCTGTTTCCAAAAATTTAAAAAAAAAAGTATAAAATAGGTCTGGGAGTGTAGCCCAGAGGTAGAAGAGCTTCCAGGAACTCCAATACCACCAAAAAAAAAAAAATGGAAGAATGCTGGGTGTGGTGGTGCATGCTTGTGTTCTCCACACTTGGGAGGCGTTGACAGGAGGATCACGCAGGTTAGAGGCCAGCCTCGCTGGCTTAAGAGGCCCTGTTTCCAAATAAAACTATTTTTAAAAAAATGGTCTGGGATGTAACCTGGAGGTAGAAGGGTTTCCAGTACCACTAAATAAATAAATAAGTAAATAAGTAAATAAATAAATAAATAAATAAATAAATAAATAAATAAATAAGAAAAAAGGGAACATCTGTAGATGACCTGCTCATAGTGAGAGAGACCTGAGCCCGATGCACAGCAAGGCCAGTGAGGCCAGGATCAGGGTCTTCCAGGTGGCCAGGCCAGTGCCGGGGCCTCTGAGGCCAGGATAGGAGCCTGCCATGTGGTGAGGCCTGTGCTGGGGCCAGCAAGGCTGGGATCAGAGCCTGCCAAGGGGTGAGGCTGGGGCCGGGGCCAGCGAGGCCGGGATCGGAGCCTGCCATGAGGCAAGGCTGGTGCTGGGGCCTCTGAGGCTAGGATAGGAGCCTGCCGAGGAGTGAGGCCAGTGCCAGGACCATTGTGGCCGGGACCAGAGTCTTCCAGGTGGCCAGGCCAGTGCCAGGGCCTTCAAGAGTGGGTTTGGAACTTACAATGTGGCATACACAGAGAAATATCACAGAAAATAAAAAATCAGATGCTTTCCCTAACATGCAAAAGCTAGGAAGAAATGGGTAATAGGAGGAAATCTAGTTGAAGAAAGGGCCCTATGGAGGAGCAATTAACATGACCAATCAGAGGGGATAGGATGGGGGAAGATGGAATCTCTTTAAAGCACATATATATATATTTGTATGTAAACAAATATATCAAAGTTAATCACTAAATCAAGCATGGGATTGAGGGAAGGAGAGAGTGTGGGATGGGGATCGAATAAAGGCTAATTGGATGATGTGTGCTTGGATATCCTCACAAGTCTTGTATTCCATTGAGATGTTTGACTACAATGCACCAATAAAAATACATTTTTTAAAAAGTCAGCCACAGCGTCTTTAGCAAAGTCACTTTTGAGGCCATGACTCGGGTGCCACAGTGCTGGGGCCCACTCTTTGCAGTGCAGAACTGGCAGTGGGACCAGTGGCACCAGGAAACCTCAAGATGCCAAAGGGGTGCCCTGGGAGCAGGAATCACGCCATCCTGACTAGCGAGGCTTGGGAGCCAGTACCCGTTCTCCTGGGCAGAAGCGGCCACAGTCTTCAACAGGGCCTTGGACCAAGTGGGCTCAGCTTCCTGGCTTATCGGGAACTGCCTGATGTGGTGGCTCATGCCTGCAGTCCCAACACTTGGAAGGCTGAGATAGGATGGCAGGTTCAAGGCCAGCTCAGTGACTTGGTGAGGCCATGTTTCAAAATAGAAAATAAAATAGGGTTGAGGGCAGGTCAGAGGTAGAATGTCTCTTGGGTCCATTTCCAGTACCAAAATAAAAGAAAAAGGAAGAGGAGGAGAAAGGGAAGGAGAAAAGGAGGAAGAGGAGTCCCACCCTAGACTTACTAAATCAGAAACTCAATGATAAGCCCATCTGTCTATCCGTCCATCTATCTATCTTAATTTCAGAGGCACTCTACCTCCGAGCTATACCCCCAGCCTTTTTTTTTATTTGGAAACAGGGTCTGGCTAAGTTACTAAGGCTGGCCCAAACCTATGGTCCTCCAGTCTCAGCCTCCCAAGTACTGCGATTGCAGGCAGATGCCACCACACCCAAAGGGAAAGTTCTCCCATACTACCTCATCTGCTTCTCCTAGAAACAAAAGTTTGAT
The DNA here is from genome assembly GCF_963383645.1 of Muscardinus avellanarius. Lineage (NCBI taxonomy): Eukaryota > Metazoa > Chordata > Mammalia > Rodentia > Gliridae > Muscardinus > Muscardinus avellanarius. The sequence goes on along the minus strand of NC_137803.1, from coordinate 29,773,827 downwards.
AAGGAGTCTAGAGAGAAATACGGGTCAACATTTTTTAAGGAGTAGAAGGACATGAGCACAGAAGTTAAGCAAACAGTGATGTGTAGGGTCATATGATGGAGGTGTTGCAGGGGTCTGATGAAAGGCAAGATCAGAAGAAAGATTCATTCTGTTGGTTTCCTTCCTATACAGCAGGCAGCATCAAACAATCAAAGAATTTATTGGGTTAATGAACACAGTCATACTTCTAATCCTAGTTAAACTCATGGCATTTTGAAAAGCAGGCAGCATTGTCTAACTCATTTAATTGCTTCCTTGTGGAGGAGCCTCCCACTCCAACTGCAAACTCTGCCAACAGGAATGCTAAATCTAAACCGCAGGATTAACCCCCTCCCAGGAACACTGAGCCATCATCCCTTCTCAAAGAGAAGCCTGGGCCAGGCTGGGGAAGTGAGTGGATTCCGGAGATGGAGGCTATACTGCTGCAGCAGGCAGAGCACCCCGGAGGCCTTGTCTTCCAGGGCTGCAGGTGCTGGGCCTTTGCTGAGTAGGGATGACAGTAGACCCTGCTGTTCAGCCAGAACAACATCCATCCTCCACCTCCTTTCCCTTTAGCACTTTCTGCTGTGGAGGCTGAAATAGGTCAATATTCACTAGCCCTGTCTCCCCGCATCTTAGAGTGATCATGTGATACAGTGCTGGCAATGAGATCTAATCAGAAGATTGGTAAGACAAATCTGGGAAAACTTTCACTTTTCTACTAAGAGGCAAATGGGGCTGGCACTGACTCTAGACTTGAACGCAAATGCCTTGTCTTGAAGCAGCCTTCTTGTGGCCATGCGTAGACCCACAAGAGAGAAAGGTTTTGAAAATCTCTAAGACATCAGCCCTGCCATTGCATTCTTCTTATGTGAGAAAAAGAAACCACTCTTGTGCAAGCTCCTATGGTTAAGTTTTCTGTAATTTTTCAAAGAAAAATACTTCTAGCTAATGCAGGGAAATTCTGCATGCTTAGACTCAGCATCAGTGAAATCATCTCTGGCTCTAGAGTGAAAACATGATCAAGCGACAAATATTGATGGACCCTCCTGTGAGCCCAGCAGTGAGCTAGCTGGCACTGGAGAACCCACCAAGTTAGCAAACACTAGAGGTGCCCACAACCTAGTTGAGAGACACAATTCAATACAAATGAATCTCGTTATCAAATGTTAGAAAAGCTTTTATGGTGAGTGAGTTTAGATATATGTTAGCCCTGGTATCACTTCAGCCAAACTCCATTCAGAAACTCAATGTATAGAACACAAAATCTGCCAGTGTTTAAATCTACATTTTAAGAAGAGTTGCTACCAAGAAACCTGCCTGATTGACCCCTCCACATCTGTAGTGATGCATAGTTGAAATCTAATGGAAAACTGCATGTGATTTGACAGTAGAGAAACTGTGGTTCCCCCTGGCAGAATGAAAGCAGCTTGTTCTAAAGAGGTAATGGGTTTGTGGTGCCAAATGAAATCTACACCTCCGGGAACACTTTCAGGCCTGTTTCCTCACAAACAGGTCAAAAGAGGGGAGTGGATGAGTATAAGTTAAACTGTAACGGTAGCAGTAATGGATATAGGAGACCCACTGTCGAAAAATTGCTGAGTAGAAATAGCTAAAGCAGGCTTCATGAAGACATAGTCATGAAGAGGAATAACTCCAAAATCAGTGGTTCCATTTATATTCATTCTTCTAACTTCATCTACATTCTAGGCCGGGCGTGGTGGCGCACGCTTGTAATCCCCGCGCTTGGGAGGCGGAGACAGGATTGCACAGGTTCGAAGCCAGCCGCACTGGCTTAAGAGACCCTGTTTCAAAAATATAAAATAGGTCTGGGAGTGTAGCCCGGAGGTAGAAGGGCTTCCAGGAACCCCAGTACTACCAAAATAAAATAAAATAAAATAAATTCATCTACATTCTTATCCCCAGCTTGCTCCCTATCCTTACCAATCCCCTCTGTGACCTGGTGTCACAACGAAATAGGTGCAAGAAATAGGCTTGTTTGCTTATTTGTTCCTTTGTTTTCGGGGCTAGGGATCAAACCCAGGGCGTCAGGCACATTAGGCAAGCACTCTAACCACTGAACCACACCTCTGCTTAGTCTTAGACACTAGAGAAGGCGTTGGCCCTCATCCTCACAGAGGAAGAGAAGGCAGGAAGCAGGTGCTGGGGAACCATGTGTTCCCAGGTCTTTGGGACTCCCAGTAGATCAGCCCAATCTCCCAGCTCTCACGCTTGTAACTAGGAGAAGGGAGAGGAGTGGAGCTGTTGGTTCTCCCTGTGTCCATGTGCCCCTAGGATGGAACCTCAGCTCCCGCCCTCTTCTGGAAGACATCTTCAAATAAATGACAGATGCCCTGCGGGCCCAGATTCACTGCACAACTTTTTAATGAGATCGTAACAGAAGATATCTTGATATTCAGTTTCTTCCCAAACCTCAACACTCTTTTTTTAACTTTTAAAATACTTTTATTGGTGCATTATAGTCTCACATCATAAGGCAGTTCACAGTGATAGTGATAAACATACACACAGCACTTGGAGGGCTTTCCCCGGCTCCCTCACCTTCCCTCCCCTGCCCCACACAGGGTACTGACATTGACGTTGGTATTCTCATATATGTACTTAATGGCAATGGAATACTGTCAAAGTATGGCCGGTGAACCTGCAAATGTGGACCTGGGCAAGCCTCAAGGCATTGGGCTTAGTAAACAGTGTATCCAAGAAACTGCAAAGGATTAAATAACTGTCATAGCACCCAGGACACTTTGTCTAAGGCCTCCCTCCACCCGTCCTCTGCAATCCCCCCCACCCGCCACCACCCTGTTCCTACCCTTCTTACCAACGCTTTCCTCAGAACATTACAGTCACTAACCCTTCAGGATAGCTCTGAGGGGCTACAGTCTCATGCCTCCGACCTATCAAGAAAAAGAGATAAAAGTTTTCCTTCACAATAATGGTTTGGAAATGCAGGGCACAGGAAGTGAACTTTTGTAGGAGATTCTTCCTTGGGATTCCTGAGATGCTTGAGCATTATCCCTTACTTTACAGAAGCTCAACCCTGACTTGCAGATCAACTGATCTCCATTCCTCAGATGAATGGGCCCAGAGGTCAAGTAACTTATTTAGGGTCACAGAACTAGGTGTAAAAAATAGTCTTTATTGTTGTTTATTTATGGTGCTAAAGATCAAACCCAGGGCCTCAGGCATGCCAGGCAAGCTCTGTACCCCTGAACCATACCTCCAGTCCCAAGAAATAATATTTAAATTTAGATATGTTCCACCCTAGATACTAAGGCCATAATATTCTTAACCAAGGATAGGAAATAGTACCAAAGAGTACAAAAGTATACATCGGCATAGAAATCTGCAAACTTACATTAATAGATTCCAGTAAGAGCATATGGGAAAAAATAGAACCGCTCCCAGGTGTGGGTCTGCACACCTGTAATCTTAGTACTTGGGAGGCTGAGACAGGAGAATTGCAGTTTCAAGGCCAGCCTCAGCAACTTAGTGACTAACTCTGTTTCAAAATAAAAATAAATAAGTAAAGTAAAATGGGGCTGAGATATAGCTCAGAGGTAGACTCCCCTGGGTTAAACCCCCAGTACTACAAAGGAGGAAAAAAAAGAGATAGAAAAAAGTGCACACAATTGGAAATGCCCGTACAGATACGGAGCTAGATAGAAGACCTTGATGCCCCTTCCCTGTGAAAGGTTCAGGAAGGAAGGAGACTGGAGACAGCTCAAAGCAGTATTTATTGGGATGAAACCTGCAGAGGGAGGTCTCCAGTGATAGATGGCGTCCGTGTCCACCTACTGACTAGAAGCTTATAGGTTGTTGAAGGGGGGATTCTACGGTTAGCCATTGCCAGGGGAGTCAGCTGGGTTGGTAGAGCTGGGTTAAGCAGGACAGAGGGCATTTTCTGTAAGCAGAGGGACACACTAGGCCAAGGGCTTGCCAGGCACATCTTAGCAAGACAATGGGGACCTTAGGTAAGCAGAGGGATTTGAGTGTATTTGGTAAGACTTTGGACTTTCTGGTTAGCAAAGGGGCCTGCAAAATGACACCGTGTTCACAAGATGAGGTCACTTTTGTTCAGGACCAACACCTTAATCTTCTCTCCTTTGGTTTTCTTAGCTTGTTTTCTGGGGCCTTTTCCTTTGATCTTATGACTTTGTTTTGGCTTGTTTCTCTGGAATGCAAGGCCTTGTGCTCTTTGCTAACCTGATATAGTTAGTGCTTTGTTTAAGCTACTTTTTATTTATCACTTAATGTACTTAATAGATAAACCCGCTTACCAGACTTTCCGAGGAGGCCGAGATGCCAGGATCAATTGGTTTAATGGAACATTTACCCACTGGCCCAAGCATGGCCACCCTGGACTGACTGCCAAGGGAATTAACACAGAGCTCAGACAGCTGTCCCCATAACATGGGGAAGAACGGAGGCATCCCTTTGAGGTCTCACCTGTCGAGTGGACACACTTGCCCTCTTCCCAGCCAGGTCTGTGGGGAAGCTGCAGACAGGACCTCCCTGTTCTGCTCTGGAGGCTGCAGTTCCCCTGGGTCTGGTGCTGTCGATAATTTCTCTTTCTTGAAACTGCCTTATTCTGTGCTTTTAATTGATACTGTTTCACCACCTATATGCAGAAATTCCCCAGGACGTATTGAAGTGGGGTATTCTTGTGTTTTGATTACTTTCTCATATAAAATTGTCTCGTGTGTGTGTGTGTGTGTGTGTGTGTGTGTGTGTGTGTGTGTGTGTGTTCTGGGGAGTCGATGGTTCTCTTGAAGCTGATGGTTGAAAGTCAGTGTGTCAGCATCCTGCCACATTCTATGGATGGAAGCAAGCCACATCAGCTCAGGTATGAGGGAGAGAGGAACCAAGTCTACCCCCTACACTTTGGGTACTACGGATTGAGCCCAAGGGTATGCTACCTCCAAGATACACCCTCAGCCCTATTTTATTTTTTATTTTGAAACAGGGTCTAGCTAGTTCGCTGAGTCTTGCTAGGCTGCTGAGGCTGATATTAAACCTGCAATCCTCCTGTTTCGGCCTCCAAAGTACTGGGATTACAGGTAAGCATCACCATGCCAGCCAATTCCACTCCCTAACTGGAAGAACAGCTCTGCAATGCAGGAATAGGAAGGGTTGTTGGCAGTCATCTTTGCACTAGGGATCACAGTAGTAGTAGATCACTGGATGGCTCGTGATTAATAAAGTTTTTTAAGAGCCCTTTGTACAGAAAAAGATCCCATAAATGAGCAATAGTGAAGTAATTACACAAAGGAAAATGTTTATAATGCAGATGATACAAAATTAATACTTAAAACATGTAAACAAACCAGCCAGCCACTAGTGGTACATACCTCTAATCCCAGTGACTGGGGAGACTGAAGCAGAAGGATCACAAGTTTGAGGCCGGCCTGGACAACTTAGACAGATCCCATCCCAAAATAAAATAAAAAGTGACTGGGAGTGTAGCACAGTGATAAAGCACCCATTAGTTAAAGTCCTATTACCTCCTACACACACACATACACACACACACATACACACACACACACACACACACACACACACACACACTTCAAGTAACTCTTACAAATGTTAGAAAAAGACAATAGTTACAATGAAAAAGGAACAAATAAAATGATTCGAAACCCGCCAAGAAGAAAATTCAAATAGCCAGCCGGGCGTGGTAGCGCACGCTTGTAATCCTCGCGCTTGGGAGGCAGAGACAGGAGGATCACGCTGGTTCGAAGCCAGCCGCGCTGGCTTAAGAGACCCTGTTTCCAAATAAAAATATTAAAATAGGTCTGGGAGTGTAGCCCAGAGGTAGAGGGCTTCCAGGAACCCCAGTACCACCAAAAAACAAAACAAAACAAAAAATAGCCAGTAAACATAAGACTCTCAAACTCACTAGACATAGTAATAAAAGTTATATAATAGTGGAAGAATCACTTTATGAGCTTTTAACAAGCAAAATGTCAAAAACTGAAAGTTCTACTGCTAGTGTGGATGTAGACAAATGATGTTCTATGTTCCTGGTGGAAATGTGAAGTATCAGAACCATTTTTTTTTTTTTTTTTTTTTTTTTGCGGGTCTGGGGTTGGAACCCAGGGGCATTTGACCTCCGAGCTACACTCCCTGCCCTATTTTTTATTCTTTATTTTGAAACCGGGTCTCACTGAGTTGCAAAGGGCCTCACTAGGTAGCTGAGGCTGTCCGCGAACCGTGATCCTCCAGGTCTCAGCCTCCCAAATGCTGAGATTACAAGCGTATGCCACCATGCCCGGCTATCAGAACCATTTTAGAAAGTTCTCTGATCCTATCACTAAAATTGAAAGCACTTGCAAATTAGTTCAGCTGCTATGGAGATCAGCATGGAGATTCCTCAGAAAACTGGAAATAGATCCACCATATGATCTCACTATACTGCTGCTGTGTCTCTTTCCAAAGGGGCTGAAATCAGAGACCTACAGGAATATATGCATACCCATGTTCATAGCAGCGCGATTCACAATAGCCTAATTATGGAACCAACCTCGGTGTTCATCAACAGATGAATGGATTACAAAATTATGGGAAATACACACAATGGAATTCTACATAGCAATAAAGAAGAACAAAATTATGTCATTGCAGGAAAATGGAAGAACCTGGAGAACATTATGTGAAGTGAGATTAGCCAGTCACAGAAAGTGAAGGACCATATGTTTCCTCTAATATGCAGAAGCTAGGAAGTAATTGGGATATCAAAGGGACTCCAGACAATGGAGGAGTCCTCAGTGGAGCCCAGAGGTGGTCTAAGGGAAGGGGAGGGGGAAGACTGAGGGTCACTGAAGGAATGGAAGAGTGAGGGTCATTGAAGGAATTGCTACCGTCAGCTATGAGTACATATGTGAAAATACCACTGTCAGTCTCAGTACTCTGGATGGGGAAGGGGGGAAATGGGAAGGTAGCAGGTGGGGGCACCAAGTACTGTGTGCATGTGTGTCACTATCAGTATGACTGACATTGTGATGTGTGACTATAATGCACAAATAGAAGTACGTTAAAAAATAAATCAATTAAATTGAAAGTGCATATGCCCTTTGACCTAAAATTCCCATTCTTGGGAATATTTCTATAGAAATAAAATCGCCATTACATAAAGACATATGTGCAAGGACATTCATTGCAGTACTGTCCATAGAGGGGAAAATGGAAATAAATGGAATTAGGGGAGTAGCTAAGTACATTTTTGTACGATCACACCATGGAATGTTATGCCCATATTTAAAAGAATGAATGAGACATACGCCATGGTTTGAATATGGTTGGTCCCCTCCAAAACTCCTGTTGAAATGGGCTTACCATTGTGGTGGCATCGGGATGAAGGGGATTAACGAGGTGATCAGGTTAGTCAAAGTCAAGGTGGATGGATCAGGCATTGCTGGAACAGGTAGTAAAGCAAAGCAGCCGAGTTTCCTCCCTGCACACACCCACTTGCCTTTCACTTTCCACCATGAGTTGAAGCAGCGCCAGGCCCTGGGCAGTGCCAAGCTCTTGGGTATCTCAGCCTCTAGAACTATAAACTAATAAATCACTGGCCTTTGAAAATTACCACGTCATGGGTGGTTGGCTGTGACAACAGAAAACAGACTCAAACAACGTACGCATTAGCTGATTTAAAGGGGTCTCCAGAAAACTCACTATGAAATAAAAAAAGCAAGTGGCCATAACTTGATCTACCTTAACAATTTAATCACCCAAAAGTGCTGGGTATGTAAATATTTATAGATGTGAATGATGTATAGATACATATGCACAACTATACGCACATATATACGTGTGCACATACACACGTGTGCACAACTATGGCGTTACATAGCGTGAAGAAATATGGTCAGAAGAATAGTAGTGGTAAACAAGGGTTGCCTGAGGGTGAGGACGGGACGCTGATGTGAAATGAGGAAGGAAGGGAAGATTAGGGAAGTTAAGAGCAACCCAAAAATGCATATATATGTTGTATATGACGTATACAATCATATGTTTGCATCTATTGACTTTGTGTTTGCACTGAATTAGATGTCCAAAGATATTGAATTAAATGTGTCTTGTTTTTCAGGGCAGTAGAGCAGCTGCACTGGCTCAGTTTAGAGAAATCCAGTCCCCAGGGCCCTACCACCTGGACCATGTTGTAATTGGGATAGGAGTGGCATTTTTGACAAATTCCTGCCCACATCAGAATTACAAGACCTGTCCTTCCAGCGAACCAGCCTTAAGCAGCCGCCTGTTGACTTCAATCTCAGTGGCAGGTGATCCAGATGATAAGGCCCAAACCACAATCGAAACCAATATCCAGGAGTCAGATACCCTGTGCCATTCTCAGCTGACTATTAAGCCCTTAGCAATCTAGACCTCAGCAATTGGCCTAAGTTCCCTCTTCTGCCAAGCCCTGCGGTGTGTGGCGACAGGATTCACTATAACCTGGTTTTTACCTCCCCCTGCTTCTTACCAGCTGTACACCCTTGGGAAAGTTTCTTATCATCTCTGTATCTCCGCTTCTTCACCTATAAAGGTGAAAATGCTGCTATATTCCAGGGTCAGTATGAGAACACAATTATATGCACACACTCAGAATGAAATAAAAACTAATAAAGATTTGTCAATTTTTTAAAATATTTACTGGGGTGGTTATTTGGGGGACAGGCTAAGAGGACTGGCCCGGATGGGAGGGCAGGGGCACGTATAACTTTCCTGTGATCAAAACCACAGAAGGGATTTTCCAGCTTGCAAATGATCTCTTAAAATAACCTGAATTTCCACCCAGTGTTGGTGGGAATGCCAACTGGTACAAAGTTTGGAGGAAATAATGAGGGAGAAGATCATAACTGATTTATGAATGGGCCTCAAGCTCATAAAGGGGCAGAAGGAATGGAGACTGGGAAAGATTCAGCCCGCCTGAGATTAAAAGAAATCTGTCCTAAGTCAACCCACCCCTGGGAATCTGTCCCAGAGGACTTCATGCATTAACATGTTCAATTGGATTTACTTAAAATAACTTAAAAATGGAAACAACTCAGATATGCAAAAATTTTAAACAAAAGAGGCCCGTGTGTGTGTGTGTGTGTGTGTGTGTGTGTGTGTGTGTGTGTGTGTATGTGTGTGTGCTGGAGATAGAACCCAAAGACATTCTACCTCTGAGCCACATCTCTACCTATATTTTATTTTTATTTTGAAACAAGGTCTCAGTAAGTTGTTGGGCCTTGCAAAGTTCCTGAGGTTGGTCTCAAACCAGCCATCCTTCTGTCTCAGCTTCCCAAGTGCTAGGATACACCATGCACCCACCAGGCCTGACAGGCCCAAACTTTTGATAGGATGTTATGTGGCCATTTAAAATCATTCTTACAAGGATTTTTAATGTCCTAGGAAAATCTTATGGGTATAGAGTTAAATTTCCAAAGCAGGAGAAAAAAATAATATACTTTTTTTTGGTGCTAGAGATTGAACCCAGGAGTTCTACCACCAACCTACACCCCTAGTCCTGTGTGTGTGTGTGTGTGTGTGTGTGTGTGTGTGTGTGTGTGTGTGTGTGTGTTTAAGGGGCATTCTACCTCCAAGCTACTCCCCCAGGCCTCTTTATTTTTTATTTGCTAAGTCATTGAGGCTCTCATTTAGTTGCTTAGACTGTCCTCAAACCTGCAATATTCCTGTCTCAGCCTTCCAAGTACCGGGATTACAGACATGTGCCCCCACACCCAAATAACAGTGTACATTATTTAGTCTCAAAAAATTTTTAATAGCCAGGTGTGGTGGCACATGCTTGTAATCCCAGCATTCGGGAGGCTGAGACCTGGAGGATCTCGGTTCGCGGACAGCCTCAGCTACTTAGTGAGGCCCTCTGCAACTCAGTGAGACCCGGTTTCAAAATAAAGAATAAAAAATAGGGCAGGGGGTGTAGCTCAGAGGTCAAATGCCCCTGGGTTTCATCCCCAGACCCGCAAAAAAAAAAAAATTTTTAATGGATGAACAAGAAAAGATGGAAAGTAAATATGTCAATACATTATCAGTGGGTATTAAGTTATGAACCATTTTCCTCAACCCCTTTATTATTTTATTTTTTGTGATGATGGAGATTGAACCCAGGACTTTGTACATGCTTAGACAAGTGTTCTACCACTGATTTATATACATACATATATATATATATATATATATAATTTGTAGTGCTGAGAATGAATCCAGGGGCATACTATTTCTGAGCTATACCCCCAGACCTACTTTGTTTTTTTTTTTGTTTTTGTTTTTGTTTTTTGTTTTTTGGGTTTTTTTTGCGGGTCTGGGGATGGAACCCATGGGCACTCTACCTCCAAGCTAAACCCCCTGCCCTATTTTTTATTATTTATTTTGAAACAGCATCTCACTAAGTAACCGAGGGCCTCACTAAGTAGCTGAGGCTGTCCGCGAACCGTGATCCTCCGGTCTCAGCCTCCCGAATGCTGGGATTACAAGTGTGCGCCACCACACCCGGCTCCTATTTTACTTTTTATTTGGAAACAAGGACTCGCTTAATTGCTAAGGCTATCTTCAAACCCACAATCCTCCTGTCTCAGCCTCCAAGCACTGGGATTACAGGCAAATACCAGCAGGCTCAGCTCATGGCCCATATTGTCATTTTTAATATTTAGCTTTTCCTCCCAAGGCACTGTATGTCAGAGAGGACAAACTCGGAAGATGGAAAGGTGGAAAGCTACTGAGCTGAGCCTCATCAGCGACGCGGAATTTGTGGCATTTGGTGCACACCACACCCTCTCAGTATCCCCTTAGATTTTATTTGCCTTTTCCCCATTTTTTGAACCCTCTGCTCCGCCCCTTCTTCCACTGTTTTGATCACCTGAAGTCCCATCCCCGGGGGGGGGGGGGGCACAATTGGAGAGAACATGCTTCCCCTCTGTAGGTCACTGGCTGCAGCTGGAGCAGGGCTTTGCCCTGAGAAAGCAAGCCCGGCTGGTGGGATTTCAGAAAGCAGCTCCAGTCTCCAGGGAAGACTCAGGCGCCCCGTCCTCAAGGCTCTCCTGGGAGTAAGGACAGTGCTCAGCCGGGGAGAGCTGAGCTTCATCACTTAGACAGGAGGGCCCTCTGGGTCCTGCAAGAAGAGTTAGAAGAGAGCTGGCATCCTCCAGTGTCCATTCCTTCCTGCCTCTGGCCTCCCTGGTTTTGGTTTCCATCCCCATGGTCTCTCCCGTGATGTGGGCTGGGAAGGTGGAATGATCCATCTGGAACCGGCACAGTCATTCAAGAGTATCTAATCCACATGCCAGGCGCAGTGGTGCACGCTTGGAATCCCAGTACTTGGGAGACTGAGACAGGAGGACCGCGGGTTCGCAGCCAGCCTTGGCTACTTAGTGAGGGCCTCTGTGACTTAGTGATACCCTGTTTCAAAATAAAGAATAAAAAATAGGGCTGGGGGGTGTAGCTCAGAGGTAGAATGCCCCGGAGTTCCATTCCCAGTGCTGCCAGAAAATAAAAAATAAAAAGATTATCTAATCCACAGCCACAGTTTTATAGAAGAGAAAACAGGGGTCAATTTTTTTTGGTGGTACTGGGGTTCCCCTTCTACCCCCGGGCTACACTCCCAGACCTCTTATACTTTTTTTTTTTTTGAAACAGGGTCTTAATAAGCCAGCTTTGCTGGCTTCGAATCTGCGCGATCCTCCTATCTCCACCTCCCAAATCATGCGCCACCACGCCCAGCTGAAAATAGGGGTCATTTTATGGAGGCTTCTGACTTTACCAAAGCTTCTGTCAGGAAAGACCACAGCTATAATACTAAGCACAGATGTTTGAGACTCAGGTCCTGCCCAGCTACTGCCACGCTGGCAGCCAGCCCCCACCCAAGCACTAGAAGGGAGGGGAAGGGATCTAAACCCAACAGGACTCCTGGTGCCCAGTACCCCAAACCTTCCCCACATGGTCCTGGTGCCTCCCTCCCCTGTGCCCCAGCCCCCACTCTGTGTCACAGAATGATTTCATTCAAATTGCATTTATTTGCTCCTTTCTAATCACATCCTAAGATCGCATGCCCTCTTGATGGTAAATAAAAGCGAACAGAAGACACCTCCGAATGACCTGCCAGATCACGTTCATGCCTTCCCAAATCAGGGTCCCTCCGTGAGCTTTAAATCTCATCAAGCCAGAAGCAAACATGAGCCAGTGACCGGCTCCACCGCCTCCTCCAGGCCTTCCAGGCCGGGTGAGTCACTCACAGGCAGGGAGGGGTGGGCTTAGCTGCCGTGAGTCAATATTTTTTTTTTGTAAACAATTTTTTATTGAACATAAATGGTATACATTTAAGCTATATTTGGTGCTGTCTCCCCTCCACCCCCGTTTTCCCTTCCCCCCTCCCACCAATGGTTGTCCAGGGTAACCATGTCATATTCATAATTTTACACGTATTTGGATATAGACCCTCATTAATCAAGATCAGCCTTCCTCCTCTCCTATCTTTCCATTCAAACTTTGCTGATATTTCCCCTCCATTATCATTTGCAAGAAGATGGAAAGTCCTGAAGAACATTATGTTGAGTGAGATCAGCCAAGCACAGAAGGAGAAGGTACCTATGTTTCCTCTAATATGCCCAAACTAGGGAACACAGAGGACACCAGTCAATGTCTTATGTTTGTGTAAAGTCAATACTTTCTCTTGTTGGTGAATGGATTGGGTATTGTAATTTGAAAAGCATTGATAAAAGTTCCCTGTCTCTAAAGACCTCCCCAACATTTGAAACATTTCTCAAAGCAGTGACCTTTCCCAGATCATTTGATGAAACCAGGATAGTGCTATACCCCCAGTCTCTTTTGTTTTTTATTTTGAAACAGGGTCTAAGTTGCTCCGGGCCTCACTAGGTGCTGAAGCTGACTGCAAATGTGCGATCTTCCTGGCTCAGCCTCCTAAATACTGGGATTACAAGAGTGTACCACCACGCCCAGCTATTTGTGTCACTTTGAATCTCACTGATGTATTGCAGTGCACCAATAAAGGATAGGTTGAAAGTAAATAGATGCAAAAGTATACACCATGCAAAAAATAAAGACAATTTAAGATAAGGATATTGCCAGAGATAAAAAGTGCCAGTTTGGGATGACTGAACTGCCATCAGGAATACCAAAGATTCTTATATGTGTGTGTTTACCTGATAACAGAACTTCTCAACACTGGAAACACCCAGGCGTGGTAGAGCAAGCCGCTGATCCCAGAACTTGGGAGACTGAGACAGGAGGATCACGAGTTCAAGACCACCGACCTCGGCAACTTAGCAAGACTCTCACCATCCTAATGAGACCCTATTTCAAAACAAAAATAAAAAAATAAAATGGGCTGGGGTAGAGCTTGGAGGCAGAATGCCTCTAGATTCAATCCCTAGTATCCCCCTACACACACACACACACACACACACACACACACACACACACACCTTAAACAAAAACTAATAGAACGGAAGGAAGAAACAGACAATTCTACAACTGAAGATTGTTGTTGAATTTTGAATAATTGAACATCCCCTCTCTCAGCCTTTGACAGAAAAAATAAGAAAAGAATCCAGGAGACTTTGATAATCTGAGCAACACTGCCAAACACCTTTGTCACCTATGAAGTAAAATTAACAGCAAACTCACTGTTTGGAGGTGCTGTAAGGATTAGACAAGTAAACCGTTGAGCCCAGGCAGGCATTTGATAAATCCCCAATAGTTATGAGCTATTATTGCCTCCTCATCTGGGTAGAAAAACATTTCTCAGCCCAATACTATCTCATTATCAGGGGTTAATTAGCAAGATTAGTGAGCTAGCAAAGAGAAGATTCCTAAAGAGCTAAATAGAAAGGGAAGCCCTATTTATTTATTTATTTATTTATTCATTCTTTTTTTGTGTGTGTGCAGGTCTGGGGGTGGAACCCAGGGGTATTCTACCTCCAAGCTACATCCCCTGCCCTATTTTTTATTCTTTATTTTGAAACCGGGTCTCACTGAGTTGCAGAGGGCCTCACTAAGTAGCTGAGGCTGTCCCTGAACCATGATCCTCCGGTCTCAGCCTCCCGAATGCAGGGATTACAAGTGTGTGCCACCACGCCAGGCTTCATTCATTCATTTTTATTGATGCATTTTAGTCTCACATCACAATGTAGATCGTGTTGACAATGGCATACATTCATTCACACGGTACTTGGTGCCCCCGACCTCCCCGTTTCCCTCCCTCCCAATACCAAGTGCCAGATTGACAATGGCTTATTTAGATGTATACACATCATCGCAGGTATCATTTCCATTAGTGAATCTCAGTCTTCCTCCTCCCCTCCCCTACCTCCCTGGCTCCACTGAAGATCTCCTCCATTGTCTGGAGTCTGTCTAGTATTCCTAATACTCTGTAACTCAAGCCTATTAGAGAAAACACATGTCCCTTCTTTTTCTGTGCTTGGCTGATCTCACTTAATATAATGCTCCCCAGGTCTTTCCATCTTCTTATGGATGACTGATTTTGTTCTTCTTTATTGCTGAGTAGAATTCCGTTGAGTGTATTTAAAATTAATACATGCAGATGGTAAAAAAAAAAAAAACTACAAATAGAACACAATAAAAGAAAAACAAAAATTAGAATTTTCTTCTTCCCTTTCTTTTCTCTCCCACAACTTCTATTCTGTATTAGTTATCTAATAGCCCACTACAAATTGCATGAAAGCATACTGGCTTAGCTCCACATGTATTTCAGCGTCTGTGGGTCAGGATTCCAGAGCAGCTTAGTAGGTCCAGGGTCTGTGATGAGGTTGTGGCCACAATGCCAGCCAGGCGCTAAGGTTCGGCTGTTACTTAATTGTATAATTTGAGTGTGCCCCAATGGAGGGCCCATTGTAATTGAAGGCCTGGGTTTGGGGCTGGCACTACTGAGCTTTTAGGAGGTGCAGCATAACGGGGCACCCTTAAACCACTAGGGGCACGTCCTCAAAGGGGATCTGTGGGACTCGGGTCTCTCTCTTTCTCTCTGCCCCAATTCTAGGTGTGACTCTTTTCCTCCTACACATGTTCCTGCCAAGATGTGCCACTGTCCACCACCCTCAACCAGAGGCCAAACCAATGGGACTGCCCATCTTTGGCTTTGGAGCCTCCCAAACTATGAATGAAGTAAGTTTATCTTTATTTCATAAGTAGCCTGTGTCAGGTACTTTGTTACGAGTACAGAAAGCTGGCTAAAACACCATCTACAGTCATCTGAAGGCGTGCCTGGGACTAGGAGGTATGCTTGGAAGTTATTTCACTCAAGTGCATATCGGCAGGTGTCTCAGTCCTCGCTGACTGTGGGCAAGAGGGCTGCGTTCCTTAGCACATGAGCCTCTTCGAAGTCCTCGTGACATGGGGCCGTCACCTCCTCCTCCTCCTGCTCCACAGTGACTGATTCAAAGAGAGCAGAAAGCCACGGTGACTTTATCATACGGTTATAGAAGCCACACAGCTACTCCTGTACATTCTGTTCATTAGAGGCGAGTCAGCCAGTATTTGGGAGGCTGAGACAGGAGTGCAGGTTTGAGACCAGCCTCAGCAATGTAGCAAGATGCTTAGCAACCTAGTAAGATTCAAAACAAAAAAATAAAATTGGGCCTGAACTATAGCTCAGAGGTAGAATGCCCCTGTGTTCAATCCCCTGCACGAGAAAGAGAGAGAGGGAGAGAGAGAGAGAGATCGCCTGACTTATGGGGGAATAGGCTCTACATCTTGAAGAGAGGTGTATATTAGCAGATATGTATTTGAACCTTTACAACTCCCCAGAGGCTAAACACCTGACACAAGCTTCTTTTGTAACTTTCCAGAAATTATATATGGTCACATGACTTATCACCTTATTTTCTTTTAACATAGTTAAAAATTTCACTACATATACTATTCTTTTTTTTTTTTTTTGGCAGTACTAGGGATGAAACCCAGGGGCATTCTACCTCTGAGCTACACCCCCTGCCCTATTTTTTATTCTTTATTTTGAAACAGGGTCTCACTGAGTTGCAAAAGGGCTCCAATAAATAGTAGCTGAAGCTGTTCTCGAACCGTGATCCTCCTGTCTCAGCCTCCCAAATGTTGAGATTACAAGCATGCACCACCACTCCTGGCACTACATGTACTTTTTTTTCTTTTTTTGGTACTGATGGTGGAACCCAGGGACTTTTCTACCTCCAGGTTATACTCTCAGACCTATTTTATACTTCATTTGGAAACAGGGTCTCACTAAGTTGCTGAGAGCCTCACTAAGTAGCTGAGGCTGGCTTCGAACCTGTGTGATCCTCCTGTCTCAGCCTCCCAAGCACTGGGATTACGAGCATGCGCCACATCGCCAAACTCCTACATGTACTAATCTGTATCTCAGTTTTTTTTAATTCAATAATATATCTTGAGGATCTTCCACAATCAGTGCATCTAGATCTATCCTATTTATTTATTTTATTTATTTATTTATTTTTGTGGTACTGCGGATGGAACCCAGAGGCTTTCTACCTCCAGGCTATACTCCCAGACCTATTTTATATTTTATTTGGAAACAGGGTCTCACTAAGTTGCCGAGAGCCTCACTAAGTAGCCGAGGCTGGCTTCGAAGCTGTGCAATCCTCCTGTCTCAGCCTCCCAAGCGCTGGGACTACAAGCGTGCACCACCATGCCCGGCATATTTTTTATTTTGAAATGGCATCTCATTAAGTTGCTGAGGCTGGTCTTGAACCTGTAATTCTCCTGTCTCTGCCTCTCAAGGGCTAGGACTATAGACCTGTGCCTCACAAACAGATAAAGTAAACTTTTTTTTTTTTTTTAACAGTACTGGGGATGGAACCCAGGGGCATTCGACCTCCAAGCTACACCCCCTGCCCTAGTTTTCATTCTCTATTTTGAAGCAGGGTCTCACTAAGTTAAAGAGGGCCTCACCAAGTAGCTAAAGCTGTCCAGAAACCACGATCCTCCGATCCTCCGGTCTCAGCCTCCTGAATGCTTAGATTACAAGCATGAGCCACCACACCCAGCTAAGATTTTAATTCTTAACTAAGTAATTGTACCTTTTTGGAATATAGATTAATAATTGAAGAGGATTAATAGGTTTTTGGTTTTTTTGTTTGTTGTTTCTTTCTTGGTTTCAGTGCTGGGGATCAAACGCAGAGCCTTGTAATGGTGGACAAGCAGCATACCACTGAGCTCTATCGCCAGCCCTCTAGCTGTATTTTTTATCTCAGTGGCTAACTAGTTTTCCTGGAACCAATTATTAAATAATCCACTTTCTCTGATTGTTTGAAATGCCACTTCGTTTTATACGTCACTTGTCCTTTTGCTTTCAGAGTATATATAAACTCTCTACTTCATTTCTTTATGTAAAGCTTCTCCCTAAGAGCAGTTTTGAAGCATCAAGAAAAGAAAGTTCAGCCAGGTGATGGTGGCGCACGCTCGTAATCCCAGCATTTGGGAGGCTGAGACAGAAGGATCGCAGTCCACGGCCAGCCTCAGCTACTTAGCGAGGCCCTTCGCCACTCAGTGAGACCCCGTTTCAAAAAAAAGAATTAAAAAAAGAGAAAGAAAGAAAGAAAGGAAAGTTCTAGAGCTGAGGAGTTCAAGGCTAGAAAGAAAACAGCTGGGAGGGGTAGGATTTAGAATGCATTTGGGCACAAAGAAAAGACATAGATGTCTAAAATTATGTGACATTATTTCACAGAGCAATTATGTTGCTTCTTAAAATAACTAGAATAGCCTGGCGTGGTGGCGCACGCTTGTAATCCCCACGCTTGGGAGGCGGAGACAGAGACTAGGAGGAGAGAGAGACTAGGCAAATCTACATCAATCATATTAGAGTTCTGGGCAAAACATTTCTCACATGTTCAACAGGTCCATGGGGAGAGTTGAGTAGAATCTGATCCAAAAGCTAAGGCAAAGAAGGAGATGGATACAGTAGGAAGAAAGGCAGAGATGCCAAACCGACTCAGCCCGTTCCGGTCACCCAGGGGACCTTTGGAGGACCAAGCGCAGAGTAAGAATTTTCAGCAAAAATGAAATTTGAGGTCCCTGAAGAAATAACCTAAGCTACATTATCATCATAACCCATAGATCAGAAGTGTTGCCTGCAGGGAAGCGAGTGGGAAGCAATATATTGCCCAGCTGTGTGACTCCCAAAGCAGTAATTTCTAGGTAAGCTGGAAATGAGCAAATGAAGCTAAAGAGTTTAAGTTCTTCCCTGGTGACGCTCAAACTTGCAGAAGAGCAACGTGTTTGTCTAAAAAGAACTACAAGAAGTTGGGTGTGGTGGCACACACTTATAATGCCGGTACTTGGGAGGCTGAGACCGGAGGATCTCAGGTTCAAGGCCAACCTCAACAGCTTAGTGAGGCTCTGGCAACTTAGAAAGACTCTATTTCAAAATAAATAAGCCAGGCCATATTGCCACCGGCGGCAACAGCAGAGAATTCACTGAATCCAGTACAGCTACATCTGCATACTCAAGAACAGTGAGTCAAATTGCGGGCCACAGAGGAGAAATCCCAGTACTGTACTCCCTGGGACTTGACCCAGTGGGGGAGGGGCGGTGGCAGAGATATCACACCATAGGAGAACTTGCAACCTGGCACCCCCCACAGTCTAAAGCAGCCTCTATCGACTCTCTGGGTCGGAGACTCTATGATACAACCCAGTAAAGGAGTATTGGGGTCTGAGATACTACTGACTCGAGATCCAGAACACCTTAAGTGAAGTCATAGTGACCCAAGGGAAGAACCCAGAGAAGGCACAAACTTCCGAAATCATGGGAAAGAGGAATAATTCTGGAGTAATGAATGCCCACAACATCAGAACCTGATAAAACAGAAAATCAGAGATTTCTAGAAGATCAAATCAGGAAAATAACTGTAGAAATAATAGAGGTGCTTCAAAAAGAACTCAGAGAGAGCCAAAAAGAGATAAAGGATGCAATTAATGAAGTAAAGGCCTCAATTCAAAGCACAAACAACCGATTAGACCACATGGAGAACAGAATCTCACTCTTAGAAGATGATCATTCCAAAAATGAGCGCATAGTTTCTAATCTAGAAAAAAATATCTGACAGCAGGAATCTGATATTGAAGAAATATGGGCCCATTTTAAGAGAGCTAACCTAAGAATAATTGGAATAGAGGAGGGAAAAGAAGGTGAAACCAAAGGGATCAACTATCTCTTCAAGGAAGTAATAGCAGAAAATTTTCCAAACATACAGCAAGAGGTCAATACATAGGTCCAGGAAACTTATAGAACTCCCTTTAGACAGGATCGGAGAAGAGGATCCCCACGCCACATAATTGTCAAAATGACCAATGTGGAAGCCAAGCAGAGAATCTTAAAGGCAACAAAAACAAAGGGCCAAGTGACATTCAGAGGCAAACCAATTAGAATCACTCCAGACTTCCCAAACCAAGTCATGAGAGCCAGAAGGGCTTGGAGTAACATATTCCAAACTCTGAAAGAAAACAACTTCCAGCCAAAAATTTCCTATCCAGCAAAACTTTCTATCAAATTAGATGGAGAAATAAGAAGCTTCCATGACAAACAGAAACTGAAGGAATTTATGTCTTCAAAACCAGCACTAGAGAAAATACTCAAAGAGATTAACTACAAAGAAGAAATAGGTAACACACACCAGAACCAGAGAAACAAGAGTTTCCATCCAACAGTCAACTAAGATTGGTTATCTGTGGAGATTCATTACTTATGTTAGTCTTTTACCTATCTCTAAATGGTATTGTTTGCCTTTATTGTTGTTAATTTTTAGGATTTCTAGTTGGAATATTAATATACCCTCAGATATAGCATTTGGAAATATTTTATCCCATTCTATCAGTAACTGTTAACTCTGTTTACATTGTCTTTGGATATACAATATTTTTTTTATTTTTTAGGGAGTTTGTATACTCTTCTGTTGCCTGTGCCATTGAAATCATATCCAAGAAATCACTGCCAATTTCAATGTTGTGAGGTTTTATGACCCAGATTTTCTCCTAAAAGTTTATAGTCTTAAGATTTATATTTAGGTCTTTTATCTATTTTGAGTTAATATTTGTATATGGGTTCAACTTTATTCTTTTCCATGTAATTATTATGTTTCAACAATATTTAGTTAAAAGATTATTATTTCCACCACCAAATGTTCGTGGAAACCTTGTCAAAAATAACTTGACAATATAGGGAAGAATTTAGGTCTAGGCTTTTATTTAACTCCAATGGTTTATATATCTGCCTTTAGAATAGTACTACACTGTTTCAATTATTGTAGCATTATATGGTTTGAAATCAGAAAATATATATCTTCTAGCTTTGTTCTTTTTCAAGACCGTTTTGGGTATCTAGAGTCCATATTCCATATTAGGATAGATTTTTTTTCTGAAAAATAAATATATAAATATATGATAGTTTCACCTAAAAAAAATAGAAAAAAATATTCTCTGGTAAGAAAGAAAGTAAAAAGAAATATTGAAATGTTATCTTTAAGTCATCAAAAGCTTAGTATCAGACAAATGAAACTGTTATGTGAGATTATCATTTTTAATTTTGGATAAATTGCTATAATACTAGATGTCAACCACTAAGCCAAGCATGGGAGGGAGGGATGGGGAGAGAATGGGGTGGGGATCGGGTGGGGGCGGACTGGGCAATGTGTGCATGTATGTCTACAAAAGATTGTATCCCACTATGATGTATGAATACAGTGCACCAATAAAAAAAAAATTTAGTAGAAAAAATAAATAAATAAATAAATAAGCCAGGCGTGGTGGCGCACGTTTGTAATCTCGGGACTTAGGAAGATGACACAGGAGGGTTGCAGGTTCGAGGATGGCCTCAGCAAGTAGTGAGACTCAGCAACCAAGCAAGTCCCTGTTTCAAAATGGGGAAAAAAAAAAATAGGGCCGGGTGTAGTGGCACACATTTTTACTTGGGAGGTTGACACAGGAGACTTGCACGAGTTCAAAGTCAGCCTTAGCTACTTAGTGAGGGTCTCAGCACTTAGTGGGACCCCATTTTCAAATGAAAATATAAAATAGGTCTGGAAGTGTATTCCGGAGGTAGAAAGCCCCCGGGTTCCATCCTCAGTAACACACACACACACACCACACACACACACACACACACACACACACACACACACACACACCACACAAATAGGGCTGGAATGTAGCTCAGAGGTAGGACCCTGGGTTCAATCCTCAGTACTGCAAGAGCTATCCTCCAGACAGACACCAAGAGCTCATGGCCCATTGCGATGTTCTAGAGAAGAATAAAAAAGAGTGATGATGACCCTGCTCTGCACATAGCCTTCCTGCCCTGCTCTTCCTTTCTCTCCCTGCCAATGCCCTCTGAGCGCCCCATGATGGAGCTGCGAGCTCAGCCCCTCTGTATTCCTCAGAGCTGGGCCTTGAATAAACCTGATTCCTTCTTACCAGCTTTCCACTCCTTTAAGCAGAGATTGGCGTGGACCTCAATCCACTGACACAGGGATGGGGTAGGATAGAAGAAATCAAAGAAGTAAGTAGAGAGGAGACATAAAGGAAGAACATGTAGGGTGTAACTTTAATATGGGACCCTGGGGCAAAATCCCCCTCATTCCTCAGCCAGGCCTGTTAGCCCCCGTTACCGAGGGAGTTGCAAGTCTTTCCTCATTGCCCTGCATCCCGTTGACTATCCTCAGGAGGTGTGTGCGGATTGGAGAACAAAGATCACACGGAGTTTAAACACAGTGGATACTTCTTGATATGACCCCGAGGGCCTGTCAGGACCTGGAATACGACCCAGACTCCCTACAGCACCTCCTGATTACCAGGCCGATGTCATCCTCACGTGCCTCCTCCTCCCCTCACGAGCGTTTCCTATATAAGGAAAGCTCTGCACTCCCGAGTGTTTCACTTCTAAGCTGGCCCACATTTTCCCTAAATGTGTATTTCTTACTTTCCTAAATAAATCTCTATGCCTTTGATTGACGCGTGTTGAAATTCTTTTCGGTCATGTTAGTGAAGGATCCCTGCCAATCCTGGTTGGGTCCCCCTCTCCCCGCCACTGGGAACTGTTCCAGACCCTCCATGGAATGGAATCAGCCCTTTTTCTATGGCAGAGAGACTAGGAGAAGGCAGCCTCAGTTTATTGTCCACCAATATAAACATAAGCAATAGGCAGTATTTAATTGAGCAGCTTATATCTGTCTCTACTATGGGTGTGTATATACACACCAACGTATCTCCATACACCTATGTAGCTGGGTGCTGGAGACTCAGTTCAAGCTTGGAAAACATCAGATCCTGAATCACCTGCTTAACCTGCCAGGTAAAACTTTTACTCAATTTATCCTTTCTCATGAAGGCTTGTTATAAACAGCAGCCTGACCCAACTGTGATAAGAGAAGCCCTGGAGTCACAGAGCCGCTCCTTTAGGGAGTTGTCCTTGGCAAAGTCACTCTCTTAGCCCTTCCTCGAGGCTGTCACCCCTCTATAATCCTTTTATGCCATCCCCTCCCTTTTGCCCAGCAGTCTACATCCCAGAGAAAAGTTCCACCTAAATAGTTAAGATGTTAACTGCTAAACAATCCTTCTTTGGATTTACAAAACCCAGAATATCTGTGACTTTTCTAACACCTTTCCTTAGTCTTTAGTTCTGTATATGAACTAACACAAACATGTAAGTTGCTGTCAGGTTTAACTTGCAGAAAAATAATATATCTGTTTAAAAATAATGACAGAAACAAGTCCCAGATGTACCCCCAGGAAGTCATGGTTCATTGTGATGTTCCGGAAAAGAAAAAGGGAGATACAGGCTCAGGTGATAAAGACCCTACTTGGTACACAGACTTCATGGCCTGCTCCTCCTTCTCCTCCCTATAGAAGCCCTTGTAGCCCTGAGCCCTCTGGGTTGGAGCTTTGTGGTCAATATCCCCTCCATCTTCTGGGCCAGCCCTTAATCAAAACGGGTTTCTTTCTACTGACTCTTGTCTTTCGAATATTGTTCTCCAAACTGAGCCATAGACAGCCTGGACTACTTTATTCTGGTAGTAGTGGGGAACAGAAGTGTGTGTGTGTGTGTGTGTGTGTGTGAGAGAGAGAGAGAGAGAGAGAGAGAGAGAGAGAGAGAGAGAGAGAGAGAGAGAGAGAGAGGTTGGTGTATAATGTAGCTGTAAATCCCAAGGACAGAGAGTGTGCCCACTGTCATGGTGAGGTGATCTGCCACCAACCCTCCAACACTCACCCCACCCACATGTCCCAGGTTTACATTCACCTCTCCTTGGAAATCTAATTTGGAATAAGACTGTATAGAAGATAGAAGATGGAAATGAAATCCAGAGAGGAGCGACTTGGCCAAGCCACACCAGTGCAGAAGAAAGCGCCATCTATTAAAAGAAACTCAGGGGAGCAGGAGCTTCACTTACTCTTGGAGAAACCAAATTATATAATGACTACTCGTAGTCGTCATTTAGGAGCAAACCGCTGTCCTCCCATCACCGTGATAAGGCCGGTAGTTTTAAGTAGTTAGAGCTTTTGTTTTCTGTGAATTTCACAGGCTTTAAAAACCAAACCTCATGTTTTATCTTAGCCCTCAAGATAGCAATCTCCATTGCTGTCCAAGGGCCCAAAGGAGGAGCCATGTAGCTGATGTAACCGCTGCATGGAATGAGATAGCACATGTGTCCAGTTCATTACCAGAAAAGAAATCGACCATCAACAGCCCACATCCAAGTCCAACTCCAGTCTCCATAGAGTCTCACCATCAGTCCTTTCTCCAACCCCAGCCATAAACACATTTATTATGGTTTGGATCAAGAATGTTCCCCCAAAAGCTCATTTGTTAGGCAACATACCAATGTTTAGAGGTGAATTGATTGGATTCATTGGATTGTGGGATCTATAACATTTTCAGTGGATTAACTCATTTAATGGATTAATCATTTTTTTATTTTTTATTTATTTACTTACTTATTTTTGGTGGTACTGGGGTTCCTGGAAGCCCTTCTACCTCCAGGCTACACTCCCAGACCTATTTTATATTATTTTTATTTGGAAACAGGGTCTCCTAAGCCAGTGCGCATGGCTGGCTTCGAACCTGCACGATCCTCCTGTCTCCACCTCCCAAGCATGGGGATTAAAAGCGTGTGCCACCACGCCTGGTCAAGGAAACAGGGTCTCTTAAGCCAGCGTGGCTGGCTTCAAACCTGCTCAATCCTCCTGTCTCCGCCTCCCAAGCGTGGGGGTTACAAGTGTGCGCTACAACGCCCAGCTGGATTAATAATTTGAATGGATCTACTGGGTGGTGAATATAGGCAGGTGGGGAATGACTGAAGGACATAGTTCACTGAAGACATGCCTTGGAAGTGTTTATCTTCTCATGGTCTGTCTCTCTTCTCTCTTTCCTCCTCCTCCTTCTCCTCCCCCTCTTTTTCTTCCTCTTCTTCTCCTCCTGCACCACCATTATCTTCTTCTTCTTCTTCTTCCTCTTCTTCTTCTCCTCTCACACCTTCTTCTTCTCCTTCTCCTTCTCCTTCTCCTTCTCCTTCTCCTTCTTCTTCTTCTTCTTCTTCTTCTTCTTCTTCTTCTTCTTCTTCTTCTTCTTCTTCTTCTTCTTCTTACTTTCCCTCCTCTCTTTCCCCCCTCCTTTTCTCTTCTTCTCTCTCTTTTTCTCTCTCTCCTCTCCTCTCTCTCCTCTCCTCTCCTTTCTCTCTGACTCCTTCCCTCTCCTCTCTCTCCCTCTCCTCTCCTTTCTCTCTGTCTCCCTCCCTCTCCTCTCTCTCCTCTCCTTTCCTCTCCTTTCTCTCTGTCTCCTTCCCTCTCCCTCCCTTTCCTCTCCTTTCTCTCTGTCTCCTTCCCTCTCCCTCCCTTTCCTCTCCTTTCTCTCTGTCTCCTTCCCTCTCCCTCCCTTTCCTCTCCTTTCTCTCTGTCTCCCTCCCTCTCCTCTTCCCTCCCTCTCCTCTCCTCTCCTCCCCTCCCCTCCCCTCCCCTCCCTCCCCCCCCTCTCTCCTCTCTCTCTCCTCTCTCTTTCCTCTCTCTCTCCTTCTCCTTCCTGGCTGCAATGAGCTGAGCAGTTTCCCTCCATCACGCCTTTCCTCCATGATGCTTCTGATCATGGACTGAATCCTATAAAACCATGAATCAAATTAAATCTTTCCTCTTCTAAGTTGTCCTCATCGGGTACTTTGGTTATAGCACACAAAGCTGACACCAACCAATAAACTTCCAGATCTCCCTCCTTATCCTCCTTTGGGGTCTCGCCTTCCACCTACAATGCCACCCAGTGGCTCCCGAATGGGGAGGTCTCTTAGATCTTCTTCAGAAGTGTGTCTAGGGGACCAACAGCTTAGACATCATCCTGGATTTGTTAGATAAGTAAATTACCATCCTGTCCCAGACCACCTAGATCTGAGTCTTCAGTTTAAGAAGATCCCCAGGTGATTCATAGAACCATCAAAGTTTTAGAGGTGCTATTCAAGGTCTAAGGGCCCTCTGTGGGGGGGCAATAGTCATGAAACTAAATCATCAGCTAGACCACTCTTTTCTTGCAAATACCAGACTTTTCATAGTGAGTTATTTCACTGAGTTATTAAGTTGGCAGGTTCTTCTAAGCCTTTTCAACAACTTGCAAAAGTCTCTTAAGAAGGCAGTAAGGAAGCTGGGTATGGTGGCACACACTTGTAATCCCAGCATTTGGGAGGCAGAGACAGGAGGATCACAGGTTCAAGGCTAGTCTCACTTACTTAGTGAGGCCCTCTGAAACTAAGTGAAACTGTTTCAAAATAAAGAATAAAAATTAGAGCTGGGAGTGTAAGTCAGAGGTGGAATACTCCTGGGTTCAATCCTAGTACAGGAAAAAAAGAAGATAGAGGGACATATAGCCCATCTAGTACACTAAAAATGTAGGAAGCAAGAGAAGGAAGAAAGGAAAGAAGGAGGGAAGGAAGAAAGGAAGGACAAGGGCCACAGGAAAGGGCCCTGCTTCTTCCTGATCCACTTCCCTATTTTCTGTCCTGGAAAACCATCCCAGGGATTCCCCTCTTAATTTTCCACATGACTAAACTGCATGGGTCCAGTGTAATCACACTGCCAACGCCTGGCTGCCTGGCCCCAGTTCCTCTGGCTCTCACAGACCTGAGCACAGTGTCCGCCCCCACCTGCCTCTCCACACCCACACCCAGGGGGTCACCCGGCAGGCGTGGGGCTGCTGGGTTTCCAGATGCTGCAGTATGGAAGGGTCCCTCCAACTCCTGGCCTGCTTGGCATGTGTCGTCCCAATGGGTAAGTTTCCACTGTTTTTTCTGGTCAACAGAGAAAGTCTTAGCTATGGTTTCCTTCCCCAATACTCAGGCAGCTGGTTTGTCCAGAGCCTCCGGATCTGCAGAGAAGAGCTGCACCTTAGAGGGACGTGGTAACAGAAGCTAGAAGCCTAAATCTGAGCTTTGACTTGGGTCTCCATGTGACTTGAGGCAGTCACCCAGTGACTGTGACTTGTGCCACCACACCCAGCTAGTCTACCAGCCCTTTTTATTTTGAAACATGGTCTTGTTTCTTGGGGAGGAGGTTATTTTTGTTTTGTTTTTGTGGTACTGAGATTGAACCCAGGGGCATTCTACCTCTGAGCCACACACCTCCCCAACCCTATTTTTTATTCTTTATTTTAAAACAGGGTCTCATGCTGGGTGTGGTGGCGCACACTTGTAATCCCCGCACTTGGGAGGCAGAGATAGGAGGATCACACAGGTTTGAAGCCAGCCGCAGTGGCTTAAGAGACCCTGTTTCCAAATTTTAAAAAAGTATAAAAATAGGTCTGGGAGTGTAGCCCAGAGGTAGAAGGGTTTCCAGGAACCCCAGTACCACCAAAAATAAAATAAAATAAAATAAAATAAAATAAAATAAAATAAAATAAAATAAAATAAAATAAAATAAAACAAAACAGGATCTCACTGAGTTGCAGAGGGCCTCACTAAGTAGCTGAGGCTGGTTGTGAACCTGCGATCCTCCTGTCTCCGCCTCCCAAGCATCAGCACACTTGGCTCTACGTGGTTCTAATGCTACACTAATCTCTAAGCCTTGTAACTCTGTTCCCTTTTCGCTGTTGAAGAAGCAGGCACAGAGAGTCTCAGTGAGCTGCCAGCTGGGGCTGGACATGAACCTGGGTGTGTGTGGTCTAAGCTGTCCCCTCCCCCCACTGCCCGGACTCACACGCCGTCAATGCCCTGTGGCAGGGAAGTGGCCGTCTTTCCCTAAGCTCACCTAACTCAGCCATCTTCCTTGGATGACTTAGGGTCGGGTTCTACTAAGAGGGTGGGAGCTGGAGGAGGTGACCCTGCCCAGACCTGGCAGGTAGCCGAGCTACTAAAGACACAGGGTGGTGTCAGAGCCGGCTTGGGGTCTGGCTCTGTCATTCGCACCGGGGCAGATTGTCTGACTTCCCTGAGTCCTGTGGCGGGCTCCCTGCCACCTTGCAGCGGCGCAGGGCAGGAGAACGACACTGGAACAAAGGCCGCAGCTCGGCTCCTGGAGCTCAGCAGCTGCACAGTGAATGAGAGGTAGCTAATTGCTGTGCAAGTCCCTTGCCTCAGAGAGGCGGGCTATGGGCTCCCTCTGGTTTGGTTACTTTTCTCCTGCTGAGAGTCAGCTGCCATGAATCAGTTAGAGACAAAAATATTTAGAGGAAGCACAGGCCAAGCAGCCACATAGTCAAAACCCAGGAGCAAACCACACGGGCGCTGTAGCTGTGTGCCGGGACCCCAAACAAGGCCAAAGACCTTTTGGCCTTGGAGTAGGGGGAAGGACACTGGTCGGGAAGCCCTGGCCACCTGGGTGAGCTTGAAGGCTTCAGCCTGTGACTACAAGCATGGCGGTCATAGTAGCTGCTTCCTTGGGGCTCCCTTGGCCCAGGCCACAGGCAGACAGCTCATTTTCTGTTTAGCACAACCAACAAGGAGAAGAGCTTTCCCCCTGTTTTAGAGTGCTCACCGAGCTTGAGCGACTTTGCTGCGGCATCCTGGCCCGGATGTGATCAGGAGTCTCCCCAGGGCATGCCCAGCTCCTCACCCCACCTACGTGGAGGAGGGACCCGGGGCAAAGCTTGGGGCTTTACCAGCCCTGAACCTTTGCAGAAAAAAAACAAACCAAGAGTCCCCCAAGGACCTGAGGTGCTTGTTTCAGATGCAGGGAAAGGTCAGAGAGGAGATGGGCTGCACTGGGCAGGAGGAAACAGGAGCGGGGGCCCGATGCTCCTGTGGGATTGCACTGGGCTGTGGGCAGGTTTCCTTGACTGAGACATCTTACCCAAGGAGGAGGAGGAGGGAAGAAGAGCGAGGCCACAGGAGCAGGGTGGGGATAGACTAAGAATTCTGAAGAGCACCCTATGGTGGGCCCTGGCCCCAGAACAGGGGCAGCCCCAGGCTCCACCAGCTCAGGCAAGCAGGGGATGCCCACATCCAAACCAGAGACACCAGGGTTAAAGGAAACAGGGTTAGCCCTGGGGGCACATGGAGACCAGCCAAGCCCTGCCTTCATGCTGCCTTAGACTCACCCTTTCTGGAGACTTCTGGTTCATACTGAAGGATAAATTACTACTTACTCTCTCTTCCCTCCTCTCTGGTCTCCACCCCAGTCTTGCCTTCTCTCCACTAATTTCCTATCCCCACAAACTGCAAGTCCAGGAATGGCACGGCTGGGAGTAAACCCAGGGCAGGAGGAAACAGGAGTGGGTACCCGATGCTCCTGTGGGATCTCACACCTACCGGCAAGGTCTGACGGTGGGATGGGCATCACGTCTTGCCCCCAAATGCCCTGTCCTGGCAATGTCCCAGAAGCTACCACTGAAGCCACTCACCCAAAACACCTGTTAATGCTCCTGTGACCCCAAGGAGGGCAGCCCCTTGTGGGAGGGCAGCCCCTTGTAGGTAGTTGGGCTCGTCATTTGGGCTGCCTTCACCTGGTGACATCACCTGGGTGGGGGGTGTGGAAGCGCAGCAGTTCTCTGAGGGACTCGGGTTCTAAGTGCTACAATGCCACCCGCCTGGAGGTGCAAGCAATCCATGGCGACTGCCCCGTGGCACCGTCCCTCCCCACCCCAAATCCATCACTTGCTCCTTCCAGAAGACTGTCCTATAAAGCCCACCTGAGCAGACCCAGAGCCTGACACAGTCCAGTCACTGAGTAGCCACTCTCCCACTGTGGCTATGGGGCTGTTGTCCTGTCCTTGGCACCATGGGGAAGCTCTTCAATCCTAGACATTATGAAAACATCAAAAGATGCATGGAAATTGGGTGTGGTGGCACACACCTAGAATCCCAGTACTCAGAACATTGAGACAGGAGGGTCACAGGTTCAAGACCAGCCTCAGCAACTTGATGAGGCCCTGTTTCAAAATAAATAAAATCTGGCTGGGGATGTAGCGCAAAGGTAGAAGGTCCCTGGGTCCAATCCCCAATACTACACACACACACACACACACACACACACACACACACACACGTACACATCACCTGACCTCACTGTGCCATGGAATGGACATGCAGTTTCCTCTGTAGTTAACTGAAGTGTGACCTCATAGGTGACCGACAGAGAGGTTCCCATGCAGACCCGTGCCTCCCTCCACACCAAGGGACTGCTGGAAACTTCCTGTCATCTAGGGCCCAAGCCAGCCTTTCTATTTCTGATCCTCCCTAGCTCGGCTTCTTCCTGCCCACATCCTATGCATGTGTTCCTTTTTCCCACCAGCCCCACTATGGGCTCCTCTGGTGCCGGGCTCAGTATCAGACCAGCTGCTGTCCTGCCCTGCCTAGATCAGCCACCACCAGGAGGCATGAAGAGAGCGAGGACGGTGGGATCCATGGATTAGTAAATGGCTGTGAAGGACTGTCGATGTGTGGGCGCACCTCTCTGCATAGTTGATTTCCAGGCTAACTAGTGGCTTGTTTTCAGGCGAGCTAGTGTCCTGTTTTTAAGTACCTAAGCGTCTTTACTTTAACTAGACATATTTCTAAAATATTTTATGTACTTCGTTGTTGCTGTTGCTGTTGCAGTACTGAGGATTGAACCCAGGGGTGCTCTACCACTGAGCTACACCCTACCCCTTTTTATTTTTTATTTTGAGACAAAGTCTAAGCTGCCCAGGTGGGCCTTGTACTTGTAATCCTCCTGCCTCGGCCTCCTGAGTTGCTGGGTTTACAGGCATGTTCCACTATGCCTGGCTTTTCTTCTCACTTTTATCCAAATTTGGTATTCAGACAGATTTTTTGACTTAAAATCACTGTAGTAAATATCTAGAAGCAGCACTGCACGGGTGAGTCTGCTGAGGCCAGAGTGTTGCAGAGATGAACCTAAGGTCCCAAAGTCAGCTTTGGAGCCAGGGCCGGAGCTCCAGCCAGACACCAATACTCCACCCAGCGGGTACACTACTGAAACAGGGCATATCCCCTGCCAATGAACGTGCGCGCGTGCACGTGTGTGTGTGTGTGTGTGTGTGTGTGTGTGTGTGTGTGTTGCTAGGAGTTGAACCTAGGGGCATTCTACCTCTGAACTATACTCCCAGCTCTATTTTATTTTTTATTTTGAAAAGGGTCTCACTAAGTTGCTAAGGTTGGCCTAGAATCTGCAACTCCTGTCTCAGCCTCCCAAGTACTGGGATTACTGGCATGCGCCAGCACGTCTATCCCAGTGAGCTCTTGTGTGGTGACTCAGGACATCACTGTGCACACCCGGTCCACCCGCCTGCTTCAGAGTCACAAAGGCTCAAGGCCGGCTCAGAATGGGTTGCTCTGATCATTTGTACTCTTATCATTTCCATCCGGGCTATCTTTTCATTATTTTGACTGAATCCTCAGCAAATGTCAGCCATCACGTGCTGCTGCCTTCAATGGGCCTACAAACAGAAACTACTTTCCAGCTTCTCAGTTTTTATTTCCCTGGGTTGGGAAAGTAAATGCACTTTTTAGAATTGTGCATCAATTAAAAACAAGCAGTGAGCCAGGCATGGTGGTGCACGCTTGTAATCCCAGCATTTGGGAGGCTGAGACAGGAGGATCTGGGTTCACAGCCAGCCTCAGCTACTTAGTGAGGCCTTTGGCAATTCAATGAGATTCAATGAGACCCTGTTTCAAAAAATAAAGAATAAAAAATAGGGCTGGGGGTGTAGCTCAGAGGTAGAATGCCCCTGGTTTCCATGCCCCTGGCTTCCATCTCCAGTATCCGCAAAAAAAAAAAAAAAAAAAAAAAATACTCAGGACACTGCCAAGGCAGCTGTGTCCCCAACACCCGGCACAGCCTCTTCAACGGTAAACTCTCAGCCAACATCTGCCAAGCGAATAAATGAATAAACAAACAAGTAGCTTCCTGGTGCGCTAAGGACAAGGACGGGGCTCTGTGCTTCAGCTGGCCTACGAAACCACCCAAACCTGCCAATGGCTCCATGTTGGGCATGAGTATCTAGACCCCTAAGCATCACCCTGGGCACTTCCCCTGTGTCAGGCACAGCAGGGTGATCCACATAAATAGTGTTATTCAGTCCTCCATCCCATTATATTTCCCATTTTGCAGCAAGGGACCCTGAGATCTAGGATATGGGATATTAGTAACATGCCCAAAGATCACCCAGCACACGGGCAAGCCTAGACCAGGGTCAGGTGTAGACTGGGTGCTCAAAAGGAGTCTGATGAAAGAGTGGGCAGTGGTGGGCTGGTCTCCTGGGTCCAGCTGTGCTGAAGCTGACATTTGACCCCAGCATCACCTCTGGACCACCCCTTCAGGGAGGGATTGTAGACACCAGGAAGGATGCAGGCCTTCTGCTGACCCTGGAGGTTGCCAAATGCACGAAGCCCTACAGTGAGGGGCTATGTCTCTTGTTCAGGAATCCCTGCCCTGTCTTAGCAGATGGGCAGGAGCTGCCAGAGACCATTGTAAATGTCACCGGTTGCTAGAGAGCTTGGGTTTCTGCCAAAGCAAACGCCTTTGTTCCCTGGGTCATTCTACCTGAGACCTTCCTGCTGCTCTCACCTTGAGTTCTCTGGGCGGGCTCACCCAACGGTCTCTGTGTAAGCAGGAGTGCAGATGCCCGCCTCTTTGAATCCCATTCAGCAGGTAAACAGAAAGCAACCTCTCCTCCGGGGAGCCAAGACCGGAACCCTCTGATGAAAGGGCCTCTATGTTCTGCTTTTGAGCAAAACCCGCCTAGGGAGGGAGGGCCTGGGCCGCCATGTATCGTACTTCAGCTGCTTCCAACCCAGCCCTTGGGCAACTGAGCCTTGGGGTTCAGACAGAACATGAACAGAGAAGGCAGAGCTTCCCAGGGTGCGCAGTGGCTCTGCTGCTGCTGAGTCAGACGACCTTGCTGTGTCACTTGAGCTATGCAAGCCCAGTTCCCCGTTCTCTAGAAGGGAGCTGATGATGCCAGCTCATGGGGTCATGGGGCATTTTAAGTAAAATGAGGACTATCTCCCAGAAATCCCCCATTCTTCAGTGGTCTGGCCGCCTCATCTCATCACGACTCGGGACTTCGCTCTGCCGTTCCCTGTGCCTGGGACGCTACCCCAAGGCTCAGTTTAAAGCCTTCCTCTCCCTAGGTTCTGTGAACACACAACTCCTCTGTCCTGCATCCTCCAATCACTGCCTGCCCAATGGTTACACCCTCCCCTCCACCTGCCCCGGCCTCTCCCTTCTGCTGTCTCATTGCAGTCCAGCTCAGCCTCAGTGACCAGTGGCCAGCACCGTGCTGGGCAATAGCAACCCCAACAGGACCTGACAGACATGGGCCTGCCTCGCTGCGCTTCTACGAAAGACACAGTTAGAAAGCTTGGGCTGAGGACGTGACGGTGGCAGCCCTTGACACAGAGGCAGAACACCAGAGCCAGGCTTGGGGCTCAGGAAAAAAAGTGAGGAGGAGGAGAAGGAGGAGGAGGAGGAGGAGGAGGAGGAGGAGGAGGAGGAGGAGGGAGTTGGTGAGTGAAAACGGGCCAGGGACCATGTTCAGACAGAGGGGATATTGTTCAGGTCCATCACCAGAGCACCTGGCAGGCTGGTGTAATTATGCGCACACAGCCCTGTCTGCTCTCCTGAGCCACACACTCCAGCAAGCTGATAAGGCAGCGTGTTCATCTCTGTCACCACAGAGTAAAGGAAGTAGCTAATAAATGCTCTTGAATCAACAAATGTACAACAAACAGTTCTTGGGGAATGAGTGCCAGGCTCCATGATGCAAGGGATCAGAGGAGGCTCAGGACGCCGGGGTGGGAAGTGGCCGCGAAACTGGGGCAGGGCTGAGCCTCACGACTGGGGAGACGCTTTCTGTGGCTAGGAGTACCGACCGAACCAGCACAGCCTTCAGACAGGGTTTCTCCAATTTGGAACGAGGCCCTTTGGAACTTATTAACAACTGGGCAAACAAGCTCTCACTGGAGATAAATGTCAAGTCCTCCACTTGGGCTCAAAAACATAATCCCACTTATCCAGAACAAAAGAGATTAGCCTAAAAACAAGTTATGTAAAAAAATAACTTGTGGTTTCTCTTGATGGTAAACTGGCCGTGCGCCCACTGTGGGATTTTATTGGAGGCACAGCTCCCACAACCCCGGGCAGCGGTGCGGGACTCAGCCACTCTGCAGGTGCGGAAAACCTGGAGCCACGTGGAGCCAGCGGGGTCAGGACGCTACGCGGAGGGAGAGGACAGAGAGGATGGGGAGGGCCCGGGACCTTTCCACCAGAGAATAGAAAGTGAAAAGGGTCCAGGACTGCTGTGCTGGGATCTTGGAAAGGCCATGATGGGGGTAGGATGGTATGTGCATCCTCTATATTTTTAGCAGTGGTGGTCCCGTGTGTGCCCTATGTTGGTTCTATGCAAGAAGGATGGGATGTCCCAACCTGTAGGTATTCATAAGAGGATGGTTGGCCACTGATGGGCTGAAATGATTTCTGCCCACGGAGTGAATGGGGCTAAATTACCTCAAAGAGCAAAGCACAAGGGGCTTGAAGTCAGCAAAGCTGAGTTCACCGATGCACCCACGTTCTACCTGCATGACTCTGGGCCTTCATTGTCCCATCCACACAGTATCTGCCCTGCCTCTCTGCCCCGTGGGTACTTGGAGGGTCATGCAGCCTGGTATAAATGAAAGCACTGTACAAAACGTCCAATATTATGTCCCCTAAAGATCCCTTCCATGCAGGGCCCTGGCTGGGGAGGCTTAGCAACCTCCTTTCCTCCTTGGGGAGACAGAGCACTAGCCCCTGCCTTACCTAAGCAGCATCTAAACAAGGGCCCTGTAGCAGGGCGTGGTGGCGCACGCTTGTAATCCCAGAGCTTGGGAGGCTGAGACAGGATCACACAGGTTCGAAGCCAGCCTCAGCTACTTAGTGTGGCTCTTAGCAACTTAGTGAGACCCTGTTTCCAAATAAAATATAAAATAGGTCTGGGAGTGTAGCCCGGAGGTAGAAAGCCTCTGGGTTCCACCCCCAGTACCACCAAAAAAATAAAAAATAAAAAAATAAACAAGGGCCCTGGGATTCCCCAGTTCTCTGTGAGCAGGAAGCAGAGCTCAGCTTCCAGACCTGGGCTCAACATTCTTCAATGTTTCACAGGGTGTGAGGGGGAGAAACTGAGTCCAGAGCCACATGCACAGAGCAGAGAGGCAGCAGGCGGCTCCCTACTCCAGCCATTTTGGGATGTCAACCAGGGCACAGTCCACTCGGGGTGACCTAGATTCTAGAAGCATCTTGTTCACCAGTTTGCCAGTTGCTTCAAGACGCTCTCCTCCCAGGATTTCACCTTTGTAAGGGGGAGAGTTGGTGTCCTCCCATGAGCCCAGGGTTCCAGCTCTCTAGTGTACGCAGGTCTCTAGGGGAGCGAGGCAGTCCCGAGCCCCTACCCCAGCTTGGCCTTCTGGGCCTTCATTTCCCATCCACACAGTACTTGCCCTGTCTTTCTACCCTGTGGGCACTTTGAGGGTCAAGGGCACGGTATATATGAAAGCACTGTATAAAATGCAATGCCCAGAGTTAACTTCTCCGGGCCTATTTATTAACAAGTAACCCTGCACCACTATGCTTACTTCTAGGCTCACTTCTGAGAACTAAAAGAGACACTACGGGAAATTCGCTCAATACAGAGGCGCACAGTAAGTGCTATTATTGTTACTATCCCCGACTCGGGGATCCTGCGACTAACCATGGGATACCAGGGCTTTTCCACAGCAGACCAGGTGTTCAGGGTAAAGAGAAGAGTACTGGGTCCCTGGGGCTGAGGGTGAGGTGGGGACCCCTAAGAAGGAGGTAAGGAGGGGGGCAGTCATGGGTGTGCGCGGAGGGCGGGATTAGCTGCTTCTCGAGGCACGAAGTGGGGTGCCAGGCCCCCGGAGTGGGGAGAGCGCTTCTGAGTCCTGGGGTTCGGGGTCCCAGGGGTGGAGATGCTCCGGAGCGGGGATGGGGACCCGGGCCCGCCTGACGCCCCTCCCCGCCCCGCCCGCAGGCGCGCCGGCGCAGCGCTGGTCCATGCAGGTGCCGGCGGAGGTGAGCGCGGCGGCGGGCGAGGCGGCAGTGCTGCCCTGCACCTTCACGCACCCGCACCGCCACTACGACGGGCCGCTGACCGCCATCTGGCGCGCGGGCGAGCCCTTCGCGGGCCCGCAGGTGTTCCGCTGCGCGGCGGCGCGGGGCAGCGAGCTCTGCAGGACGGCGCTCAGCCTGCACGGCCGCTTCCACCTGCTCGGCAACCCGCGCCGCAACGACCTGTCCCTGCGCGTCGAGCGCCTGGCGCTGGCCGACGGCGGCCGCTACTTCTGCCGCGTGGAGTTCTCCGGCGACGTCCACGACCGCTACGAGAGCCGCCACGGCGTCCGGCTGCGCGTGAGCGGTGAGGCGGGAGGGTGCACAGCTCCCCAGCCCGCTGCAGGAGCCGGCCTGCCCGCCGCGGGCCTGTTAAAAAGGCAGAGTCCAACGGGCCCGGTGGCGCACGCCTGTCATCCCAGGACTTGGGAGACTGAGACAGGGAGGATCGCAGGCTGGAGGCCAGCCTCAGCTGCTGAGTGAGGGCCTCTGCAACTTAGGGAGACCCTGTTTCAAAATAAATAATAAAAGAAAAATAGGGCTGATGGTGTAGGTCGGGAATCCAATGCCTCTCTCTCTGGGTTCAATTCCTAGTTAGGCAAAAAAAAAAAAAAAAAAAAAAGGCAAGCTGGGCGTGGTAGCGCACGCTTGTAATCCCAGTACTTGAAAGGCTAAGACAGAAGGATCACTGTTAGCCAACAACTTCAGCTACTTAATGAGGCCCTCTACGACTTAGTGTGACCCTGTTTCAAAATAAAGAATAAAAAATAAGGCTGGGAATGTGGCTCGGGGGTAGAATGGCCCTGTGTTCCATCCTCAGTACTGCAAAAAAAGAAAGAAAGAAAGAAAGAAAGAAAGAAGAGAAGAAAGAAAAAAAGAAAAACGAAAAAATTTTTACAGAATCCTGGTCCCCTGGGAAGGCTGGGATGGGCCTGGGAATGGGCACTGTAATGCAGCTCGTAGAGGGTGACTTCTCCAGTAGCTAGCAGACGAAGGGAAGAAACAAGGAAAATGAGCGATAATCCTAAACATGGCAGGGCTGCAGTGATGTGCCCTGGAAGACCCCTCCCCCTGCCCCTCCCGAGGTGCACAGGGAGCGCCCCCAAGCGTCCGGCACGTTGCTAGCCTAAGATGCAAAGATGCCGGAAGAGGACGCTTGTCCCTAGAGCCCTGGCTCTCCGCTGTGGCCCCAACCCTGCGAGGCCACAATAGTGAATGACCGTGTAGTGAGCACTTGCTACAGGCCGGGCCTCAAATACTGAATACCACAAATACTGAATACCAACGACCCCATAAGGTAAGTGCTACTGCGATCCCACTCTACGCGTGAGAAAACGAGACAGCGAGGTGAAACTTAAGGCCCCTAGTGTTGGGACTCAGGCATCCCGGCGCCCAGAAGCCCCCCCGCCCCCGCTGCACTGCCGCGGCCTTCTCCTCCCCCCGCCTGGGCCGCTGCTCGGTGACTGTCGCCCCCCTCTCCCCTTGCAGCCGCCCCCCGGATCGTCAATATCTCGGTGCTGCCGGGCCCGGCGCACGCCTTCCGCGCGCTCTGCACGGCCGAAGGGGAGCCGCCGCCCGCCCTGGCCTGGTCCGGCCCGGCCCTGGACAACGACTCGGCCGCCGCCCTGGGGCAGGGTCACGGCTCCCAAGTGACAGCCGAGCTGCCCGCCCTGACCCACGACGGCCGCTACACGTGCACGGCCGCCAACAGCCTGGGCCGCGCCGAGGCCAGCGTCTACTTGTTCCGCTTCCGCGGCGCCACCGGGGCCTCCACCGCCCCGCTCCTGCTGGGCGCGCTGGGCCTCAAGGTGCTGCTGCTGCTCGCTGCCCTGGCTGCCGGGGCCGCCCGCCGCCGTCCAGGTGGGTGCGAGGGAGGGGCGGGAGTACTCTCAGGTAAGGCCCTCTGGCCCGCCCACCTGAATCTCCTTTTGCACCTGTGCATCGTCTTTTTTTTTTTCTTCTCCCAGTATGGAGCCCAGGAAGTGGAAACCAGTGCGTCTCACTTTACAAGAAGGAAGTTAAGACTCAGATCAAGCACTTTGCTGTGCCTGGAGTCACAGAAGTAGAGATCCGACCACGTCCACCTCTAGAGTAACCCTTTCATCACCACCCTGTAAACCAGGGTGTGTGAATACTGCGCTGCCTAAGCCACATCCCTTGGCCTTGGCATCCGCAGGGGAGTCAGCACATCTTTGTGGTGCATTGTGGGAAGGAGTCCCCTAGGTACCACAAACTGGAGAAACCAGAAGACTGTATCTTCTTCTGGAGGGAAGGAGGGAAGCCCTGCACAGGAAGTGAGGTGAAAGCTAAGCTCCAAAATACAAGTACCTTGGAGCCCAGAGAGAAGCTAATGTTGCGAGTGGCAGCGGAACCAATGTGCAGAAATGTGGCAGCTTGGGCTAGCTGGTGTCTCTAGGGAGCAGCCACACAGTGCTGTCACTGAGCTGGGTGACAGATTTGCTGTGTGCCCCAGAAAGAGAGGGAATGTCCCAGACTCTCACTCCTCCCAGGTCTCAGTGCTCCAGGGATAAAGTTAAAAACTGCCGAGCCGGGCATGGTAACGCACACTTGTAATCCCAGAGCTAGGGAGGCTGAGAGAGGAGTATCGCACAGGTTCGAAGCCAGCCTCAGCTACTTAGTGAGGCTCTCAGCAATTTAGTGAGACCCTGTTTCCAAATAGAATATAAAATAGGTCTGGGAGTATATCCCGGAGGTAGAAGGCCCCTGGGTTCCACCCCCAGTATCAAAATAAATAAATAAATACCTTAAAAAAAGAACACCCATTTCCCAGGCTGCTGTCCTGGTTCTGGCCACCCTGCATTCCTGCTGGTCCTTCAGATTCCCCAAGCATCTTTGCTTGGTCCTTCCTGTTGGACCACCCCTCACTCTGCCCTGCTCCTTAACTCCTGGTCACCCTTCAAGTGAAGGCCTCAGCTTGGCTTCCGCACACCCTGCCTGTCTGCTGTCTGGCGCGTGTTTCCTGGGCACCCTTGGTACTGGGAATACCGAGCTGCCTAAGATGTGTCCTGCGGTGCAAGGCGGGGTGGGTGTGGGCATGCAGGCTGAGGCTACTGGACTCACACCTCCTCTCTGTCTGTCCTTAACGCAGAGCACCCCGTCATCCAGGACACCCCTCCACGGTAAGTGTGCCACTGCCCCCCCCACTCCACTCCGCCTGGTCAGGGGTGCTGGCTTCTCAGAGCTGGTGGCACAAGGAGAAAGAGCGGGCAAAGGACAGGTAGATCCAGGTCCTTGACCAGGGCCTGGGCAGTCTCTGCAGCCTGACAAACCAGCCATCCCTCAGTCCAGCCTGCACCTCTTTGGACAGGACACTGGCCTGCTTCCCAACTCATACCACACACACTCCCAGCCCAGAGCTGGGAGCTCTGAAGGGTAACACCACCAGGCTGTTTCATCTGGTAGTCTCCCAGCATTCTAGAACAGGCAGACCCACACAGAAGCCAGCATGGGGTCACTCATTCTCTTAGGCACAGTGCTGAAGGTTTCCCCAAAATAATCTCACTAGAGGTTCTAAGGGCCTGGCTTAGATGAGGGGTGCAGAGACCCCAGCCAGGAAGTCATTGACCTGGGGCTCCATGCTCCCTTCCCTACACAGTCTACCCAAGTGAAGGCCCCAGTGAAGGAGGAAGAACCCAGTTCTAGGCCCTGGGTGCTCTGTGCCTGATGACCGGGTGTTGTACAGTGGGGGACTCTCCAGCTGCCTCTTGCAGTCTTGGTAACCTGTCACATGTCCCTCTTCTTTGCTAATGTACTACCCGAACCATGGCCCCTGAATCAGGAAGCCAAATGTTGTTTAATCATTTAACAATTATTTGAGTATCAACTCTGTAGCAGGCACTAATTTGGATCTTAAAGAGACAGGAAAATCCCTGAACTCACATTCCAATGTAGAACATCTTAGTAAACACAAACAGGTTGTTTTCTAAGATTATAAACATAAGAAATGGACACAGAGATGAAGCAGAGCCCCTGGGCCATGGCTGCTGGGATCAGGATGTCCTCTCTGAGAGCATGGCCCTTCCGGGGCCTGAGACTGCAGAATGGATCCTGGAGCTGGAGTGGGCAGGGCTGGGGACGAGCCAAGAAAGGGAAGGCAAGTAGAAGGGCACAGGAGGCTGGATGTGGTGGCGCATACCTGTAATCCCAGACTTGGGAGGCAGAGACAGGAGGAGCACAGGTTCAAGAGCAGCAATGTGGCTAGACTTTCAGCAGTCTAGGGAGACCCTGTTTCAAAACAAAACAAAACAAAACAAAACAAAATAGCGTGGACGAGGTGGCACACTCTTGTAATCCCAGCATTCAGGAGGCTGAGACCGGAGGATCGCGGTTCGCAGACAGCCTCGGCTACTTAGTGAGCCCTTCCGCAACTTAGTGAGACCCTGTTTCAAAATAAAAAGAATAAAAAGTAGGGAAGAGGGTGTAGCTCGGAGGTTGAATTAATTCCCCTGGGTTCCATCCTCAGACCCTCAAAAAATAAAAATAGCCAGGCGTGGTGGCTCACACTTGTAATCCCCGCGCTCGGGAGGCGGAGACAGGAGGATCGCGCTGGTTCGGAGCCAGCCTCGCTGGCTTAAGAGACCGTTTCCAAATAAAAATATATATATAAAATAGGTCTGGGAGTGTAGCCTGGAGGGAGAAGGGCTTCCAGGAACCCCAGTACCACAAAATTAATTAATTAATTAATTAATTAAAATTTTAAAAATAAATAAATAATTTAAAAGGGGCTAGGGGTGAAGCTCAGAGGTAGAATGCCTCTGGGGTTTAATCCCCAGTACCACTGCTCCCAACACACATGCACAAAGAAAATAAAAAAGAAAGGGTACAGGTGGGACCTGAAGGAAGGGCGATGTGGCCACAGCGTGGGGCGTGGTGCAGGCAGGTCAGGCTGGGGGCTGTCCTGAGTGTGACGGGCGGCATGGTTTGAAGCAGATGCGTGCTCCCGTTTGAACAAGAACAGGAGACCGAGAAGGAGAGCTGAGTGGATGCTTGGACAGAAGTGTCAGTAGTGAGGGTTGAGAGATGGGAGGTGGGTCTTGCCGAAGGACTGAGGCAGTAAGAGAGGACCAGGACGCCCAGAGTTGGAGCTTAAGCCCCAGGGTTCTTAACCAAGAGGAAGAGGGGAGACGGGAGGGAGGGAATGTGACGCTTACTCCTAGAACTGTGGGCTTGGAGGTTGGAGATGCCTGTTAAGATATCCCGGGCAGGCCGGGTGTGGTGGCGCACGCTTGTAATCCCCCTGCTTAGGAGGCAGAGACAGGAGGATCTCGCAGGTTTGAAGCCAGCCGCGCGTGCTGGCTTAGGAGACCCTGTTTCCAAATAAAAATGTAAAAATAGGTCTGGGAGTGTATCCCGGAGATAGAAGGGCTTCCAGGAACCCCAGTACCACCAAAAAAAAAAAGAAGAAGATAACCCGGGCAGAAGTCTAAAAAGCAGTTGAAACTCAGGAGATCAGGCCTGGAGGCGCGGTTGTGAGATCAAGGACCTGGAGCCGGCTTTTGAAGCCTTGGATGAGATCTTGGAGGAAACAGAGACTGTCATGACCTGGGTGCCGCCACCTGCGGTAGCGTGCTCCCGTCCCTGCCCTGCCCCCCAACAGCCAGTCTCCAGGTCCATTGCTGTTAGTTGGTTGGTTCCTGTTGTTGATTCCATTGCTCCCACCTCATGTCCTCTTCCTGGGTGGTTTCTGGGGTACAATTTGGGAAGCCAGAGATCCCCGCATACTGGGTGGCCAATCAACTTTCTTCTATCCGCAGGCCCCAGGTTCGGGAATCCAATTATGAAAACTTGAACCACATGAGCCCCCGACTAGCTGCGACACGTTCCCCTCAAGGAGCCCCTCGCTGCCAGCGTCCATCTGTGCACCCTGAGAAGTGAAGGACAGTGTGAGGCCTGGTTGGTGCAGCCTCCCTGGTCCCCAGGCGCCTCGGCATCCCCCAGCCAGGTGACCCCCAAGGTAGCACAGAGGCTCATCTGGCCTCCTACTTGCACGTGTCTTGGAGCCCCTGCGGCATTCTGAGAGTGTGTCTGTGGTATACACAGGACGTCAGCGTGGGACTTCCAGAACAGCTCCCCTCATCCTTCCTTACCTACAACACTATAGTAAAGCAGACAGGAAATGTCAGAGGGTCTGGAGGCCCAGACTACACCTGCTCTGTCACCAACCTGCTGTGTGCCCTGGGACACTTTCTTCACCTCTCTGGGTCTCAATTTATCTACCGTTGAACATGGACAATAATATTCTCCCTCCTCCCATGGTAGGTCTATCGAGATCTCAGGAAATAATAAATGTGAAGGAGATTTGGAGAATGTCAGGCTGTCTCAGACATGAGCCTTTGGATGTACAGAGAGTTCTTGGATAAGTGTGGCATTCACACCAGCGTTGCAAAGATCAGAAGCATTCAAGAGAACAAGCATGGGGGCTGGGACGTAGCTCAGTGGCAAAGCGCCTGCTTTGTAGGTGTGGCTCTCTGGGTTCGATCCCCGGTTCCAAAAAAAGAACCCCTTTTAAAAAAAAAATAAGCTAAGATCAAGAGAACAAGCATGGGCCTGGGGTCTTTCAAATTGTGGTCGGAGGAGCATCAAATCCTGGAAACTCGGTAGCAGGGAAAGGCCTGGAGCACTGTGTTCTTCCACCTCCACTGTGACTGTCCCATACCATGTGCCCACCCTGTACTACATCCACTGTTCTGCACTGCCTTGACCCAGGACCTCCGGGAAAATGAAACCAAAGGCCTGTTATCTCAAAGTATCTGGAAGCCACTGTCTCAGGGACTGAAAGCTGACAGTCTTGAGGGGAGCTCCAGGTCCCAGTGAATAAAGTACCTACACGCCGGGTGTGGTGGTACACACCTGTAATCCCAGCTACTCCAGAGGCTGAGGCAGGATTGGTGTGTTCAAGGCCAGCCTGAGCAATTTAGTGAGACCCTGTTTCAATATCTTAAAAAATTAGAAAGGACTGAGACTAGAGCTCAGCATTAAAGCTTTTATCTAGTATGCCTGAGGCCCTGGGTCTAATCCCCAGTACTGCAAAAAGAAAATGAGGAGGAAGAGAAGAAGTGTGAGGGGAGGGGGAAGGAATGAAGAAAGAAGAGAGAGAGAGAGAGAGAGAGAGAGAGAGAGAGAGAGAGAGAGAGAGAGAGAGAGAGAGAGAGCCCTAGCTCACCCATGCAGGTGCATGCCATGGTTCTAACCTCTCTTTACAGCTGGCATCCTCCCAGGATGTCCAAAATCCAAAAAGCAATGGTAACTTCACCCCATGTGTCTGAATCCAGCCTAGCTAATTTTAGGGGTGGAGATGCTGCCTTCTCTGTTTATACTTCACTGTGAACTTGGTTCTAATAGAGGGGAGGCATGATCAGGATCTAGGTGAGCTGGCAGGAGAAAAGGGCCTCAGGATAGGATACTGAAGCAACTGTGATGCTTTTCCAGGGAGATGATCTGAAGGTTGAGAGCAGTAGGTTATCAAGCTCCCTTCTGCACCAGAACCTTTGCCAGGGCAAATGGGGTCCACCCAGGAGCCTGTCATAGGTTTAATGAGGTCACAGGAGTTAGCATCTGTACCTCCTTACACAGAGATATCTTCAGGCAGCTCTATGGAGAGCCCTGTATTACCAAGGAAGAACTTAGGGACACAAGAGTAGTGTGTATTCCAACATCTGTTTGGTTTTGGAAACCAGTTTTATAGCCAAGGAAAATTGTATAGGAATTATTTCTTATGTATCTGCTTTGTGCTAGGAACTGGGCAGGTTTGAGGATACAGAAAAAAGGAAGGCATCTGATTCAGTCAGGGTGGGTGAGGTTGTG
Organism: Muscardinus avellanarius; assembly: GCF_963383645.1. NCBI lineage: Eukaryota > Metazoa > Chordata > Mammalia > Rodentia > Gliridae > Muscardinus > Muscardinus avellanarius. The sequence goes on along the minus strand of NC_137803.1, from coordinate 29,730,432 downwards.
CTGTGATAACAAACTTTCCAATCAGTGGCTAAAAGCAATAAGGTTTCATGTCTCACCAAAGCTACATGCCCATCACTGGCTGGCAGGGAGGCTTTGCTCGTTGTTACTCAGGGACCCAGGACACAGCAACCCACCATGTCTGATGCTGAGGATTGCTGAGTTAGAAGTGAAAAGAATCCTGTGGAGGGCTTCCCACTGGTGGTCATAGTTCATTAGCCAGACTTAGTCACATGCCTCGCTCACCCAAAAGAGACCGAGCAGTGCAACCCTGCGTAGTACCTGGAAGGCGAACACCAGGGGCATTTGGGAACAGTATCGGTGACTTCATGGTCAAATCTCCAGAAGCTGTCAAGCTAGTGAGCAGCACAGTAAGTAGGGAATCGTGTTGAGGCTGGGTATAGCTCAGTGGCAGAGCTCTTGCCTAGAATGCATGAACACCCCCCCCCCCCGGGTTCAATTCACAGCACCACAAGGTAAGAAAGAAAGAAAATATGTTAGAGGCAGCTGGGGATGCTGTGGGAGCACATAAACTGGTAACTGACTCCATCTTGGAAAGGCTTATATGACATGTTGGCTGTAACGATGGGGACTAGCAGGTGGGAGGTAAGAATGAAGGACAATCTAAGCAAAGGAACAGTCTGAGCAAAGACCAGGAGGTTCGACACAGAAGGGTGTTTACGCAGTTGGAATTGGCTGGAGTGCAGGGTAGAGGCAGGGCGTGGCTAGGGCTGGATCAGGTACACTCTTTGCTGGGTAAGAGGGTGCTGTCCCCAACAGACAGAAGAGGAGCAGAAGGTAATTTGGGCACCCAAGGGGCTGTGTCTGGTGCTGGGCTCCTTGTACTACTTAGCATGGCTGCCTTCACTGTCTGACTCCTGCCTTTCCTGAAGCCAGGATGCTCTGGGCTGGGGCCCTGGGCTCTTGGAGCAATGTCTCCTCAGTGAGTTCCCAGTGGCACCTGCCTTGGGACTACATGGAGCTTGTTCCAGTGCTCGTTCTGAGCACCAGCCTCCCTGAAGCTCAAGGGAGGGGATCTGAGATTTTAAAAATTCTGTAGGTGGCTTTGCTCCAACTTCTTATGATCATTTGCAAACACATGCGCCCCACAACCATGAAGAATATAAGATGATTGTCCCTGTGCGCACCGCGTCCATTCAACAGCTAACTCCAGTTTTGCAGTTTATGCTTGTGTATGTCTAAGGCATTTTCCCATAAGCTGCAGATATCACACAGTACTTCGCCATAAATCCCTCTAAATAACAAGGCCATTCCCCTCTCTCCTTTGTACCAGTGCCACCCACGCTTGAGGAAATTAACAGTAATTCAGGAATAGCAGCATACAGTCTGTATCCTTTTTCCCCGGCATTGTTTTCAAGATGTCTTCTTCAGCTTGTTTTTTTCTAACCAGAATCCTACTGGCTCCAGGTGATTCTGAGACAAGCAGACGCTCGAGACTCACTCTCTGGTTTGCCCATTACTCCCATCACTGTGCAGAAGGACAAAGGTGGCAGTCCTGGTTGTGGGACTTCTTTGCAATAGGACTTTTTGGGAATGGAAGAAGTGCCATTTCTCAGAGGAAGGGCCTCTGATGCTGTGGCAAGAGACACAGTGAGAGGCGTGCACGTAGGACCCCGTTCTCCCTTTAACAATGTGTACACAGGTACCCCAGTCTCCTGCTTGGCCTCTGGATAAAGCGGCTGCAACAGGGGCAGAAGGGAGAGAGGGGACAGCCCTTGACCATCCCGTCTCCTCTGTGCTAATCCCAGGAGAAATCTGGGTAGGACAGCCTGTCCTTCCCACTCCAACCCACTAGGGGCACTGTCTCAGAGTGCTGAGACTCAACTTTCCTCCTGGGGTCATGGAGCCAAGGAGAAAAGTGATCCAGATGACCTGGTGTTTTTAAGGATGCACTTCCAGTGGGGTGCTAGCCCCTCTTCTTCCTCAGCGCAGAACCCATGAACACGAGTCACCTGTGTTGGAAATCCTGTGGTTCTAGAAATCTGAATGAAGCCAAGAGCAGACAAGGATAGGGGAAACATCCTCTACACCCAGAAGGCCCTCTTCCTGGGAACCCCAAATCAAACTTATGTTAGTCCTCGGTGAAACACACAGACCCTCCTGCCACACCTGGACCCATTCAAGTGTCCTACAAATGTTCATGAGCCTCAAGGAAGAATTCCCCGGCACTCCAACCCTGAAGGCTAATTTTCAGAGCTGGCTCTGAACAGGGACACTGCTCACTGCTGGCAAATCTGTCCTCCTAGAGACACCTCCCATCCCCACCCCATCACAAATGAGTCTTGGGGACCTTTGTACAGCTTTTAAGGCCCTCCTCCTCCTGAAGCCAAGGACAAACTCACAGAGCCCTGTGAGGCTCTCCTGATCTCTCTCTGGCCTAGGGTCCCTGCCAATTCTTAAACCCCAAAGTTAAAATTCTCTTTGAAACTAGAGGCCTTGTCATTGTGTTGAAACATCACAGAATAAAGATCTTACCCACTCCAGACTTCCTAATTTAAAATTTTTCTTAGTGTGATTTATGTTTGACAAGTAAACATGCCAACTTAGCAAAAACAATGAGACAGGCCCACCATGGGTAAATTAAGTTTGAAGGCAGTTTATTTGTAGAATTTTACTTAACCAATTCTTATTTCTTCCTGTTTCTCACCATTATACAAAAACTGATTCTTTGTACAGGCATGTACAGTGTTGAACAATGAGTAAAAAGTGAATATTGCACATTTAAAGACCAAAATAAGGTTGTGGTTTTTAGAGGTCACACTAGATATGTGAAGAGTTGAACACAGTAAAGTACTTGTCTTCAGCATACCTGATTTTAAGCCACTGAAAGAAAATGAAATTCTAGCTCTCAGTGCTCAGTGAGAGACACATTAATGCATTTAAGAAGATAAAATCGCCGGGCATGGTGGCACACACTTGTAAGCCCAGCATTCGGGAGGCGGAGAACAGAGAATGATGGTTCATGGACAGCCTCAGTTACTTAGCGAGGCCCTTCACAACTCAGTGAGATGTAAAAAGACTAAAAAATAGGGCTGGGGGTATAGTTCAGAGGTACAATGCCCATCCATCCCCAATACTGCAAGAAAAAAAATAAGTTAAAATCAACATTTCTTAGCAATTTGATTATTCCAAAATTTTAAAAAATTTTTTCAAGTACTTCATCAGGCATCTTCCCAGAGTGAAGGAAACTTCAGATATAGCTGACCCAGGCCACATGATACCTGTGGCACGCTCTAGAACTATCACAGAGGAACATAAGTTTGTTTGTTTGTTTGTTTTGGTGATACTGGGGTTCCTAAAAAACCCTTCTACCTCTGGGCTACACTCCCAGACCTTTTTTTTTAAATTTTTATTTGGAAACAGGGTCTCTTAAGCCAGTGCGGCTGGCTTCAAACCTGCGCGATCCTCCTGTCTCCACCTCCCAAGCGCAGGCATTACAAGAGTGCACCACCACGCCTGGCCAGAAATTAGTTTTAATGCTTGACTGAGAGGAGCTTTACTCGCATGACCCAGATACCTGTGGAACATCAGAGAAAGGGACACTTTTCCTTTTAAAGCAACACGCCCATTTCCCAACATTATATTCTCCATTTGTTTAAGAAAACAGTTAACTGAGCAGAGAAATGGTGACCTATCATCTCAGTAAGCCATAAGCTAGCCCAAAATGAAGAGCAGACAACAGTAAAGGATCGTAGGGGGCACCTGATCGTTAGGCCTGCCACACAGATGTGCCATGAGACCAGTCTTCGGCCACTAGTTTAATATGTCAACTGTTGGACATAGGTAGGGCTGATGCTGCCCAGTGTCCAGAGGAACCACTCTGCTTGGGCCCCACGAGCATGCCTGATACCAGGACAAGGACCAGGATAAGGCAAGCAAGACAGCAAGGGCAGGGAAGGCAAGGAAGCTCCTGTAGGCAAGTGCTGACTTCAGTCTGCGCCCCAAGGCCTTGTCTGGCTGACCCTAGTCCTGGCCCTGCTAATCCCAGGCACCGTAACATGAACTGACTTGGCACTTTTCACAATGGCGGCCTTGTTGGACACCATGGTGAAAAAGTATAAGTGCTCTGGGGGTGTTTAGCGTGGAGAGGACTAAGGGGTGGGGGAAAGTAGGGTCAGAGATGTGACAAAAAAGGGAGAATGTCTGAAGGTTTGTCAAGAGAAGAGCAAGAGAACAGGCTGGATTACTGCAGGCAGATCCATAACCAATAAGTCATATCACCAGGAGGCATCTTGCTTCAGGCTTACAGCAGGGCCCACCATAGCCAGCCAGCCAGGTGGAGGGAGGCTGAGGAACGTGAGAGGCAGACCTAGCTGTGTTTTGTGCCCCCTCTGGCTTCAAATGTCTATGCTTCTGGATGTCTGCTTCCTGGTCCACAAGAAATAATTTTAGCAACAATCAACACTGAAAGAATTCTGCCACCTTCATTCAGACAGCAGGACATGGATATGACTGTCTTGTACAACGTGGACATGCTGTTTCTAGTGGTTTCTCTAAAGGAACAGGAGGTTGTTGCTTGGTGGGAGGGGGCTAGGCTGGTTAGGGTTTATATTTTCTGCCCTCGATTTCCTCCAACTTCAAAGAACAGAGAGACTCAGGGACAACCGAGGGGAGGTGGAGACATCTGGTGACTGAGCCAGTAACAGATCAGCAGCATCTCGGAGCTGAGGAGAGCGGACAGGACCTGTGGAACTGTGTACGGTGGGTCCCAGCTCCGCCTGCTACTGCCACACTGCAGACATCCAGCAGGATCTCCCTGCCTCAGTGGCCTGTGCCTTCTAGCTTGCTGCCCTGCTGATCTGGACAGGTGTGGGGCAAGATGGAGAGTCAAGGCTAATGCTCTGCCCCGTGTCTCCTGCAGGGAGGGGAGAGAGGCAGAGAAACAGGGACTTCTCACTGAAAACAGGACGCTGCCCCTCCTGCTCCCAAGAAGCATTAGGCATCTTCATCAGAGCTGCTGGCCATGGTGAGAAACTCCAGAGCCTGCAAAGGTCCACCTTCCATGCTGCTCGGCCCACACACCAGCCTTGGTCTTATTTGATGGTCGCATTGACCTGCAGCGGCCCCGGGCTCTCCTGAGGGTGACAGTCTTCTCAGGCAAAGGCAAGTCTACAGTGCTCCCTGCCCTGGAGGCTACAGCAATGCTGCCAGGCTATGAGCTTTTCCGTGTCTTTAAAGCACTTCCTTAGCCCAACATCCCCCATAAAAGACTTGGAGATGAGTAAACCCTCTAATATGACACATGAAGGGCTGAAAGCACTTTTACTGACCATGGATGACAATCAAGTTACAATGTAAATATCAGGTGTAAAAGTCCACATGGACCTTAACCCTGGAACTCTCTAAGTTAGTGTGTCAGGTTTGCAGCAGTTACAACCAAAGGTTGACTTTATTTCTTATAATTTTTACAGACCAAATACATTATAAATATAAATTTTCAAAAATTAACAGATTAATCATAATTTTCTTTAAAATGTACATATTATCACTCAAAATATTCACATTCTAGGACATCAGTAATTTCATCCTTCTCTAAGAAAACAGCACACAAAGTATTTCCTGTCATGAATCACTGCTGCCAAATCAGCCAATTTAACTTTCCACAGCTTCTAAATATTTCATATACACAGAAGGAGAAGATGACTGATTTTGAAACTGGAGCAAAACCAAGGAAAACCGAGATGTGTCCCTGTGAGATGACACTCGGTGACCTACAAAACTCAGACACTGGATGTTCTTGACCAGAGCTCCACGGCATGTCTGTGAGGCAGAATTGTTCTGTTCAATAAAAGAGAGTTTCTACGAACTTCTAAATGTGGGGGGAAGCACTTCAAAAGAATATGAAGGCCGGGCGTGGTGGCGCACGCTTGTAATCCCCACGCTTGGGAGGCTTAGACAGGAGGATCACACAGGTTCCAAGCCAGCCTCAGCTACTTGGTGAGGCTCTCAGCAACTTAGTGAAACCCTGTTTCCAAATAAAATATTATAAAGTAGATCTGGGAGCATAGCCCAGAGGTAGAAAGCCTCTGGGTTCCACCCCTAGTATCACCAAAATATACATATATATATATTTTTTTAAAGAATATGAAGGAAGAAATTAGCATTCTGTTAACTATATCTCTATTTTTCTACGGAAAGCTCTTGGTGGCTTTTAGACATTTTTGGTAAATATCCTTGTACTATGGAAAACCTGCCAACAGATATGTATTATGAAAGCTGTCAAACAAAATCTATCTCGAGCCAACAGAATTATCAGTATGTTGACAAAAGTCAGACTGCTTATTCCTGGGGAGAATAAGATGAATGAGAAGAAGGCAACAGATCAAGTCAACGTTACAGACAAGCGAAACGTGGAGGGAAGAAACAAGCAGACAATGGAGAAAGAAGTGAGTCACCTGCTTAACGGTGGGCCTTCAGATAGCAAGTGTGGTGTCTAGCAACGCTAGGAAAGAGGAAGGGCTATGGTGGCTAGAGAGTCGGCCCTGCCTGCAGTCCCCAGCAGGCAGACCAACCAAACAGAACACGTGCATGGCGCTCTCCACGGAGCACCAGCGTGCCACCCTGATTCAGACAGGAGTCTCCCATGAGGTCAGACGGCTGGGTGGAAGCAGACACGTCACCATCTCTGCTGTGATCAAGTGGTCAAGTTTTACACATGACTCACTTTAACCCATTCACCTTCAGCATTCATCTCCCCCACCTCCTCCCTCCCTCCCTCCCTCCCTCCCTCCCTCCCTCCCTCCCTCCCTCCCTCCCTCTCTCCCCACTATTCTTTTTAATTTTGAAATAGGGCTTCGCTAAGTTGCTGAAACTATCCTCAACTCATGATCCTTCTGTCTCTGCTTCCCAAGTACTGGGATTACAGGTGAGTGCCACTATGCCCGGCAAGATAATACTTTTAAATTAATATATTTTCCTGCATTTGAGAAATGCAGAAATGCTCAAAGTTGACATTTTTACGTTGGAAGCACATAAATGGGTTCAAAAGGGAGGAATCCACCTGACTCTCAAAGCAGTCAGATCTGGCGCAGGAAGGAGTCTTGACATTTGAGCAAGACATATCAAAAACTCCACCTGGAGGTCTTGTGAGATGACTGGGACATTCGGCAATGGTGAGAGGCTCTGTACCCAAGTGAACTTAGTAGTGTTTCCACTGTGAATGAATATAAAACTAAAACATCCCTGAAAATAAAACACACACAAGTGCACACGCCCCGGAATTACTAATACCTCCTGGCGTGCATCTCAGTCCACTACTCCTTGGCTGAACTGAGCTCCGCAGTGAAACTGAGCAAAGTTATTGTGCAACAGCGAAGTTAAATGTAAACATAAACAGCAATGGCGTTTCCAAAGAGCCTCAGTGTTACTATCGTATGTTGTCCAAATAATGCACTTCTGGATAGAGACGGTTAACAAGAAGAGCCAAGAAGCTTTTCCCGTCTTGGAGGCAATGGCCAGGATGCTTGATAAACTGGGCAGCTTGCAAAATGTGATCCTGGTATTCAACATACTGCTTACTCAGTGTCATGGATTCGAGAGTGGCCAGTGCCTAAAAGATAAGAAGGACAACAGGATTAACCCACAGACGCACACTCATGACCGCCAGGTATCACACTCACCTACTGTCAAGAGCTGGTTCCACTGTGAGCCTCGAGGGAGATGAACCTATGGAACCAGAACTGGGAATCCAGAGGCTGGATCTAATACAGCCGAAAGAAGGCAGCAACCCAAGCTTCTCTGTCTTTTGTAGCTTCTCTTTTTTTTGTGCGCTATTATTTCCCAACTCTTCTTTGCCAGGAGACAATGCAGCTCCCGGCTGGTCTTGTCAGTCTTCTCACCTGTCACACTTGCTTCCGGAGCTTGCCCAGTCCCACCTGTGAGGCCGTTCTCCCCAGATCATCGGCCTCTGTGCTCTCTGAGCCTCATGAACCATGGGCGTCAATTGCTTCTCACTAAGGTGATACCTGGTACTTCGCTGTTGGATTTGTTCTTAAGCGACACGTTCCTTCCTACTCTAACCAATGACAGAACTGAAGGAGGAAATGTCCCCATACCTTTCTTCAAAGGAAGAAATAAAGAAAACTATTCTTGGATTCCATAATTTTAATTTTTCTTCCCTTCATAGTGGAAGAAGACAAAGGAGACTATATAGAGAGAAGGAAAAATGAGAACAGTAGTTCTCAGGGGTAGCAAGTTTGTTTTGTTTGCCAACTGCACAAGCTGGCCCAAGTTCTGAGGTGCCTTCTGGGCAGAGAGCATGCCCACCTCACAAGGAGCCCCTGTATGAGAAACATGCCACTGAAGAACCAGATTTATTTATTTATTTATTTTTTGCGGGTCTGGGGATGGAACCCAGGGGCATTTGACCTCCGAGCTACACCCTCTGCCCTATTTTTTACTCTTTATTTTGAAACAGGGTCTCGCTAAGTTGTGGAGGGCCTAAGTAGCTGAGGCTGTCCACGAACCACGATCCTCCAGTCTCAGCCTCCCGAATACTGGGATTACAAGTGTGTGCCACCACGCCCGACTAAGAACCAGATTTAAAAGATTGGATTTGGTTGGTTCAGAACACAGAGGGAGAATTTTTGAGGATGGTAAATGAACTGAAAGCTTAGAAATAAACTTCCATGACAGCTATAGACAGAAGTGTATTGAAAATAAATAAGGGATTTCCATACAAAGTTATCAGCTGTGTGAACACAGTGCAATCCAAGAACAGGAATCAAAGGGCACTCCCAGGAATCAGTGTTTCTCTCCCTCTTACCTTTCTTTTTAAAAACTTAACTCCCAAGATGGTTGTCTACGATTAATCATTTTTTAAAAAAGTCCATTTTCAAGTTTGAAAATCCTGATGGTGAGGATACAAAGTACAGATAGGGAGTCATCACTCTGAGTGAAATAAAAGGCAAGAAACGGGGCCCAGGTGACCTGTGGGCACAGCTAGCACAGGGTCCTGATGCCCCAGGTATCCCAGGTATTGGGGCAACAGAAGAGCTGACTCTTGAAACACAACCTGAAATGCACCTCACTGACTTTACAACCTGCACTAAGAAGACTCCTCTGCCCAGTGGTGCTCTCTGCCAGACACCAGGGACTCCAACAGCAGTGGTGAGTGACAAGAACTGGGTAGGCTTCAACCAGGATCCCTGTGAAAAACCTGCCATGGTGCCATCTGACCCTCACTCAAACAGGAGGATTACAGGTTTGAGGTCAGCCGCAGCAACTCAGCGAGGCCCTCAGTAAATTGGTGAGATCTCACTTCAAAATTAAGGGGGAAAAAAAAGGCTGAGGGGGTAGCTCAGAACACTCCTGGGTTCAATCTTCAGTACCAATAAATAAATAAATAAACAGAAGTAAGAGTTCACATTGCACAAGGCTGGCTTAGACATTATCAGGCTGCTCAAGAGCAGCTGAGGGGGCTAAGCAGCCCTTACCCCAAGCACAGACATCCTGCCCAGTGCAAAGTGGGAGCCGCCTGGAGCGGCTGTTTGTACTGACCTGCTGGGCTTTGGGGGTCAGATGTAATTCAGAGCCAGGCTTCAGGCGGATCTGATCTTCTGTAGGAACTTGAATGGAGAGGAAGGCAGCCATGCTTCGGGCCACCACTCGGAACCTTAAGTGTAAGGGGAGGTCAGAAGAAATAAATGACTGTTATTTTTAAAATTTTCTACTAACAAAAACAAGATAAACATATTTCCAGATTTACTGCGTAGTCTGCCTCTTCTTCAGGAAAACCTTAAATATGATCAAAAAGAAGCTTTAATCTTTCCTTCTATGAGTACCACCCAAACAATGTGTATATAATTCAAATTCAAGAATAAAAGTGTTGGCAAAGATGTGGGATCACTGGAACCTTCATATATTGCTGGTGGGAATATAAATGGTACAGGCACTATGGAAACCAGTTTGGCAATAAGTAAAATATAGAGTTATCACATGACCCAGCAATTCCACCCCACATATATATCCTAAAGAACAGATGTGCCAAAAAATTTATAAATGAATGTTCACAGCAGCATTATCCACGAAAGCAAAAGAGGCTGAAACAATCCAAATATCCATGAGCTGATGAACGAATAAACAAAATGCGGTAGATCCATATGACAGGATATTATTCAGCCTTACAGAGGAATGAAGTCCTGACATATGCCACCACAATGGATGAACCTTGAACATGCTACGTGAAATAAACCATGACACCAGAAGCCACATAACTGCGCTCACTTTAGCAGCACAAATACTAAAACTGGAATGATACAGAGAAGATTAGCATGGCCCTTGTGCAAGGATGACACCAAATTCATGAAGCATTCCATAATTTAATTGCTGGCAAGAATGTGGGGAAAGAGGAACTCTTCTGCACTGTTGGTGGGACCACAGAGGAGTGCAGTTGCACTCATCTGTGTATCTTTCCAAAGGGACTGAAATCAGAATATTATAGTAATACATACATATCCACGTTTAAAGCAACACCATTCACAACAGCCAAACTCTGGAACCAACCTAGGTGTTTATCAGCAGATGAATGGATCACAAAACTATGGGATATATATACAATGGAATTCTACTTAACAATAAAGAACAAAATTATGTCATTTGCAGGAATGTGGAAAACCTGAAGATTATTATATCAAGTGAGATTCACCAGGCACAGAAAGTGAAGGGCCATGCTTTCTCTCGCATGTGGAAGCGAGGAAGTAATCGGGATACATGAAGGATTTGAGATAATGGAGGAGAAACCTTACTGGAGCCAGGGAGGTGGGAAGAGAGAGAATCAATGAGGGAATCACTTCCACTGGCTTTATATACTTATGTGAGAATGCCAATATCCTGCAAGGCGGGGCTGGGGAGCGAGCTGGGGAAGCCTGCAAGTGCTGTGTGCACGTATGTCACCATCACTCTGAACTGCGTTATGATGGGACTATAATGCACCGATAAGAGTATTAAGGTTTTTAGAAAGTATGTAATTCCATTTTTATGGGAAAAGATCCATTTTTATAAAATGTCCAAAGTAAGATTTAATACATAATATCATAAAGTTATTTAATGGTTGCCAGAGACTAGAGGAAGAAGGAAACAGAGGCCTAACAGGTATAGGGCTTCCTTTTGGGGTGAAGAAAATGTTCTGGATTGGACTGTTATGGCTACAATAAGACTACACATGTGTTAAATGTTGCTGAATTACACTAACAAACTGTTTTCCATAGTAAATTTATTTTAATACTAGAGGACTGAACACAGGGACACTCTATCTGTAAGCTATACCCCCCAGCCAGTATTTTGAAACAGGTGTCTCACTAAGTTGCTGAGGCTTGCTGGCCTCGAACTTGTGATCCTCCTGTCTCAGCCTTCCAAGTATCCACACCCAGATACCATAATAAATTTTAAATTATGTATATTTCACCACAACTAAGGAAAAAAATAAAAAGCACTCGATTCAAGTGGAAAAACATACACGCCAAATTTAAGTGAAACAAAAAATCACAGTCCTGCTAAATTCTGCCATAAACAGAGAAACCTAAGGCTAACTGGTCTGGAATGCATGGTTCCCAATGTTCCACAAGACAACGGGCTATTCCACAAGAATGTTGATGTCAGAGCAGTATGAAAACTCTTTTCAACACTGACATGAGATTGAAAACAAAACCATAACTTAGTTAAGCATTCTGAGACGGATGGGAGGCTAACGGCTTACTTCTCATTACTCAGTCTTCTTCCCAACTGACCTCTGCCCATCTTGAGGACTTAGGGATTCACTAACCTGAGTCCCTCTGAGGTTCTGGATTTCCCTGAACCTGATGTCCACAATGAAGCAGATGACCAGGGTATGTCCACCTAACCTCCTACACCATCACTGGCTCCAAACCAAAAAGAAATCAGCTGTGCAGTCAACATGCAAGAGCAACCATGAAAATATACTGTTTGAGCTTAAACATGCTGTATAAATTATCAAAGATGGCTCTGGTTTCTAACCCTCTCTCTCTTTTTTTTTTTTTGGGGGGGGGAAATCCTACCCTAGTGAAAGGCACAGCCATTGGAGGCCCACAGGGGAGAGCAGGTGCTTCCTCACCTGTTGGACAAAGGTGACTTTCGGCCCAACCCAATGGCCCCCAGGATCCCAGAGCTGAGCCTCTCCTCGGCCAGGAGGTTCTGCCTGCTCTGCAGCATGAGCAGAACTCGGATGATGGATTCCGTCAAGACTGGGTCGTTCTGTTCTGTCTGAATCAGGGACAGCTGCAGGACTTGGTGCCACCACAGAAACAGCTTTGCCTCTTCCTGCACAGAGCTGGGCAAGGTACACGAGGAAATAAAATTAGAATTGGGATCTTTTCCACTCCCACTTAACTGAAAGTTCACACTTGAGTTTTAAGGAGACATTTAGTACTTTAAAAGCCTCAGCTAGTAGGTGTTAATAAGGTAATGAGATTATAACAGCTAAGTTGTAAGTAGTATTACTGAATACTTAACAGACTCTGTGTCTGGGCATTTATTTATTCCTCACAAGCCTAGGAGGTAGGGAGTATTCTCTCTACTTAACTCATATGAAAGCTAAAGCTTGGTCTTTCAAAATGCTTCTTTCTTTCTTCTTTCTTTCTTTCTTTCTTTCTTTCTTTCTTTCTTTCTTTCTTTCTTTCTTTATTTATTTATTGTGGTACTGGGGATGGAATCCAGGGGCCTTCTACCTCCGGGCTATACTCCCAGACCTATTTTTATATTTTATTTGGAAGCAGGGTCTCTTAAGCCAGCTGAGGCTGGCTTCAAACCTGCACGATCCTCCTGTTTCAGCCTCCCAAGAGCAGGGATTACAAGCGTGTGCCACCACGCCCGGCCAAAATGCTTTTTTTAGAAAATAAAAAATACACTTAGAAAATTAGCCCATCAAAGTTTGAATCTTTCCAAAACAAGTGTCACTGTATCTCAAAGCCTTGTTTGGTTTTTATGCACCACTTGCTTCTTTGTCCTTAAATATTTAACTCTAAATTCCAAGCAAACTAAACACAAGTTTGCTACAGCAGCTAGAGAGTCGACATACCTTGGGTACACCTGTTCCAGCCATTTGCTTAGGATGAGCAGCACTTTCATTTCATTCCGTAGAGTCTGTTCACTGTTCAAACACTGGAGCAGGTAGACGTACAGAGTCAGGTAACTGCCCAGGGACAGACACTCCTGCAGAAATTCCTCTATGGTGAGCTCAGGAACTTGAAGGGACACCAGAATGGGACCCCATCCTAAATTTTGATTGAGAGAGCCTAAGAACACCAAGAGGAGACAGCAAGATGTACTTAAGAGTCCAATTACTTAAAATCTTCCAGATCTTTCCACTTCAAGCTTCATGTCAAGACATTTCTTACACTGGTCCCGCAGGCCATGAAAGTGAAACCTGGGATGGAGGTGTAGCCTGGGTAGCGCACTTCCCTAGCATGTATGATCTTGGGTTTGACGTCTATAACTGGGAGTGGGGAGAGAGAGATACATAGACCGGAGGGCCCTTGTGCACCACTAGAGAGGGTTAGAAAACTGGAATTCAGAAATGCAAATTTATAAACCAATTTGCTTGTTATATTATGATCATTAATATTTCTCATCATGGTCATAAAGAGTTCTAACTTTAACAACTGATTTATTTATTTATTTATTTATTTATTTATTATTTTTTATTTATTTTGGTGGTACTGGGGTTCCTGGAAGCCCTTCTACCTCCGGGCTATACTCCCAGACCTATTTTATACTTTTTTCTTTTTTTGGAAACAGGATGTCTTAAGCCAGCACAGCTGGCTTCAAACCTGCACGATCCTCCTGTTTCCACCTCCCAAGCGCAGGGATTACAAGCATGTGCCACCACACCCTGAGAGTCCTAACTTTAATATCATTTTTTTTGCAGTACTTGAGATGGAACCTAGGGGCATTCTACCTCTGAGCTACACCCCCAGACCCATTTTTTATTCTTTATTTTAAAACAGGGTCTCACTGAGTTGCAAAGGGCCTCACTAAGCAGCTGAGGCTGTCCATGAACCACAATCCTCCGGTCTCAGCCTCCTAAATGCTGGGATTACAAGTGTGCGCCACCACGGCCGGCAACTCTAATACCATTTTTTAGTATATATGAACACTCATACTTTTCCAAGGAAATCTGTAATCACTTAATCCATCATAAGTAATTTACTTATCAAAGGTCAGCTCATATCTCAAGAAAAATTGATTTTTTTTGTAATACAAAAGAATTTGGAACAGGAGTATTGTCCTAGTGGTTCTCAACTCTTGGTGGGGAGTAAGTGACGTGTACAGTACCTTCCATGGGTGGCCATGGAACATTTGTGGTTTGTCAAGATAAGACAAGCTGGGCGTGGTGCTGCACACTTGGAATTCCAGCATTTGGGAGGCTGAGACAGGAGGATCGCAGTTTGCAGACAGCCTCAGCTACTTAGTGAGGCCCTCTGCAACTGAGTGAGACCCTGTTTCAAAATAAAGAATAAAAAATAGGGCTAGGGGTATAGCTCGAAGGTAGAATGCCCCTGGGTTCCATCCCTAGTACTGAAAAAAAAAAAAAGAACAGGACAAATGTTATGTTATAGACATTTCTAGAATGTTTCCCTTAGATCCTTGTGCTCTCATTGTCTGCAGTATGATGTGCCTCTGGATATTAGAGTTGAAAAGGGCTTTCTGAGTGATATATATTTATTTTTAGTACTGAGCATTGAATCCAGGGACATTCTATCTCTAAACTACACCTCCAGTCTTTTTTTTTTTTAAACAAGTCGCAGTTGTTGAGGGTCTTGCTAAGTTTCTAAAGAAGTCCTCCTGTCTCATCCTCCCAAGTACTGGGATTACAGGTATGAGCCACTGTGTCTGGCTAATTCTCAGCAATTCTTAGTCAGATCAGGTTATCTCCAGGGTCTGAGAGTTTAGAAGCATGGAATAAAGAAAGGTGAAAGGAAGGGTGGGATAGCAGGCTGATCCCTCGTAAGTTTAAAATACGATAATATTTTAAACAATAAAAATATTTAATTACAATTCTTTTCACCAAAAGATATTAAAAGGAAAAAATTAACATAGTGGATCATTGTTACATAGATTCTGGTGTATGGCATTTGCTTTAAAGACTATGACGTTGCCCATCATAATAAAGTTGGTTTGATACTTTAAAAGCAACATAAAATAGGTAGAGCATTTTCTCCCTTAAAATACGTGATTGTACCAAGAAATATGGGCCAGAAATTCTATGCTACCAGCACATCTTTATGAAGAAAATATATATTCTGAAACATCTACATTTACCAAACAAATATTAGAATGGCACAGTCTTTCACTAGAAAGATACCTCCTGATGACAAACTAATCTTTCTTGAAAGGCCAACAGAGAGCAGAGGGTTAGCTCTTACCTTCCTTGAAGTAGGCGGTGATACAGGCCTCCGTAGTCTCTGCCATGTGGCGGACAGAGGCCAGGCTCTGGCAGGCCGCTGTCAGGAGGGGCAGCACGACCAGCCCGTGCACTTTTTGGCCGATCCAGGTCCGGATACTGCCCTGGAGGAACTCTGCCGTTGGGATAGTGGCATTGTTCATCATCATTAGCACTTCCATAAAGAGGCTGCTGAGGGCCATGTGGCGGGTCTGGCTGTCCATGTCTGAAGGGGAACACACATGCTCTCAGGCCACGGCGCGGGGACAGGACTGTGACCGTGACAACAACAGTGCTGTAACCTCAGCTGCTCTCTGGGCAGATTGTATAATACCAGTGGCTGATCACAGAGGCCCAGAAAGAAAACTCTGGACAGCCTTTGGCTTTTACAGAGAGGACATAGCACAAAGTACTTTGTAAAAGGAGGAACTACTGTGAGATCCCTGGGAACAGCAGTGTGACAGAGCAAGGCCTTACCCAGTGGACATAGATCAAGCGTGTACGAGAGATAACTCGTTTCTCAGAACATGCCTAAGTAGCCTTCATTTTCCAGGCTTTGCTCATGCAAAACCAGACATGCAGGTCTCAGCAGTCATCAGTAAACTAACTAGCAACAGTGCCCCCAACCCCAACCGCAGCCGCCGCCACTGCTGCCAGCATTCTAGGGTGATTTACCTCAGGTTGGCCCCAAGCTCCTGGGCTCAAAACACACATCACCGTGCCGGGGTATTTCTTTGGTTTTTAAATAGGAAAAGTGAACAGGGTTGGGCATGATGGCACAGGCCTGTAACCCCAGTACTTAGGAGGCTGAGAGAAGAGGATCGTGGGTTTGAGGCAGGCCTCAGCAACTTAGTGAGACCCTATTTCAAAGTAAAAAATAAAATAGGGAGGGCTGGGGGATACAGCTCAAAGGTAGGATGCCTCTGAAGTTCAATTCCCAGTACAAAAAAAAAAAAAAAAAAAAAAAGAAAAGAAAAAAGAAGAGTGCATTTATATCACAGACTGGCAAAATAAATGGGTCTTTCAAGGAAAATTAGAGGTGATACAAAAGCAGAGTGCAAAAAAGAGCAAATTTATTTTATAAGAGAATTGTACATGAATGAGGAAGGTCACCAAGGTAAACTTCTTTACCCTCCAACACAGGAAAACTATAATACTGGTAGTTTTTTGTTGTTGTTTTGTTTTGCGGTACTAGGTACAGGGGCATTCTATCTCTGAGCTACACAACCAGCCCTATTGTTTTTTTGTTTGTTTTGGTGGTACTGGGGTTCCTGGAAACCCTTCTACCTCCGGGCTTCACTCCCAGACCCTATTTTTATATTTTATTTGGAAACAGGGTCTCTTAAGCCAGCATGGCTGGCTTCGAACCTGAGCGATCCTCCTGTCTCCGCAGGGATTACAAGTGTGCGCCACCACGCCCGGCCTTCCAGCCCTATTTTTTATTCTTTATTTTATAGGGTCTCACTGAGTTGCAAAGGGCCTCACTAAATAGCTGAGACTGTCTGAGGTAGTTTTAATAGGCACAATTTTTGCCACTTTTAGCTCTGAGTTGGGCACTTTTTTAGAAAAAATAGAACAGAACTAAGGCTTTCTCACCACAGGACTCAGTATTTATGTCCATGGGAATGGTAAGAGGTTGGAAGATCTTCCTCATCACATCCACCAAACAAATTCACCAGACAATATTAAATAGACCCTAATTTAATGCTACTTTTTATCAAGCAAAAATTTGTTTTAAAACCTTCAGATAATAATAGTATGTGCATATAAGTACTTTTTTTCATGTATTTACATGAATATTAATATTCTTGGTAATAAAGGCACTATCTGAATTTCAACTAAATAGTGATTTTAATTCATCTTTTAATTCTCATAGGAATAATTTACTACAATAAGCCTTATAAAAGACCCTAACCTTTCCCTTCCTGTTCATCATCAACAGAGGCAACAAATATTTCCCTGAAAATGATCCTTCCTATCATTCTTCTGACCAAAATCTCTTAGAAAACCCTTTCCTTCTTCCTGATGACAGTCAAGACTCACTCACATGTGACCACTTCTAGCAGCTTCTCCAGCAAGGGCCAGAACAAGTAAGTTGTCTCCTCTCCCAGGGCCATGCCCATTTGTGCAGGAAAGATGCTGCCCTACAGCTTACGCATGGAGCTCCTTTAAGGCTCCTCCTCTAGTAGGCTCTGGGCTTTATCACCTCCCCCAGGATCCTAAGAAGGGTGAGGTGGAAGCCAGCCTCAGTAGTCCATTACCCTTGTGAGTTCTCTGAATTTCTGGTTTCTTTCTTCTACTTTTTTTTTTTTTTTTTTTTTGGTGGTACTGGGTATTCTACCTCAGAGCTATACCTCCAGCCCTTTTTATATTTAAAACAGAGATATTCTACCTAAGAGCTATACCCCCAGACCTTTTTATATTTAAAACAGGGTCTTGCTAAGTGGCTGAGGCTGGCTGCAAACCTGTGATCCTCCTGTCTCAGCCTTCCAAGTACTGGGATTATAGGCATACCACCTGGCCACTACCACAACTGGCTTTTAGTTTCTCAAAAACATTTTATCTAGTACTCTTGGTTGTTTGAAAGCAGTCACAATGTCTAGTCCACCAAAATGGTAGCACCACAAAATCTCCATGACCTTCAGCTGATGTGGCAAGTCTACAGATGATTCTGAAGGGCCCGCCTCGTTTAGAGCCAAATCCTTATGAACACCACTCACTAGAGTTCTCCTGCTACCTCCTACTCACTACATACAGTTGTGTCTCGCTTGACCTTCAGTCCAGGTCACCTTACACCAGCCATCTGCCAAAGGCAACCCCTCCTCAAGTTCTTAACTCTCTTGCCTCCCCCAGGGCCAAGTATCTTGATGTTCAAACAGTTCTTTGATGACAATCACTTTTCTTGGAAACAGGAGTGAGAGTCCTGACCATCGTCCTCAACCCAGTGTGCCTTAAATGTGGCAGAAATTCACTGGCTCCATGAATATATGACCTCCCACTTTCACTTACCAGGAGGATTAAAGGCAATGATATCATCTAGCAGCTTAGACATTTCCTGCTCAAGGACGGCAAAGGTGATTTTTCCATTTTGTTCCAGGGTGCTGAGGAATTGAACCATCTGATGAGTGAAAGCTCGGCATTTTGGAACTACATCCTGACAAACAAAAAGAGGATCATCCCGATGAATCCAGGCAGGAGTGCTGACTGAGTATTCCCTGGAGCGTGGCACTACAACAAGCGCTTGGGGAGGGAGTGGCAAGGACAGATCAGGAAGACACAGGAAGACCTATCCAGGTGGCCAGAGGCCCTGTGTCTGGAGATGGACAAATCTGGACTAGAGCCCACATTCTCTCAAATTCTGCAGAACAAACCTCCTTTTTCACGACATTAATCACAACATCACGCACTGATCATGTGCCAGAAGCTTTTCCCAAAACTTTCACAAACGTAATCTAATTCGATCCTCCCAACAACACTTTGTGAGGCGATGCTAAGCTTGACAGGCCTCGATCTCATCCCGTCACCCTCCCTGCCACTCTGTTGAGAGTGACATTCAGGTCATGATGGCAGTGGCCCACTGTCAGCCCTCAATCCTCTGAGCTCTGGTCAGCATGGGACGCCAGTAGTAGGTGAAGGAGAAAAGTCAAACGAAAGGGTCTAAGAGGCCAGCATGCGCACACAGTGCCTCACATCCTCCAGCCCTCTGCTGAGTAGCTACCAGATTCAAACCTGCCCTCAGTAATGCTTAGGCTACCTCCAGTCCCAAAGTACAGGCCCTGCCTTTCAAACCACCCTCTTAACTTACAAGATGTTTCTGGCTGTCGGTAGGTATGGAAAGGCCTGCAGACACTTTCAGGAGCTTCACAATCAGCTCAGATGAAGATTCTTTTGCCAGGATGATGGACGGTGGATAGTGACTGCTGAAGTAACCCAGCACGCTCCGGTACGACACAATGTCCACGAGATGCCACGAGAGTGAGCTTGTCTGTCCAAGGAGACTAAGTAAGGGTGAATCCTGAAAATGAAACACAGGTCCTTTTAGTTTCAGCCTCCATTTTCCCCAAAATATGTACCTCCCACTAGTCTATGAAAACCACTAATGTGGCCTATGATAATCACAGTACAGTTAAAATGTCAAGTAAGAATCTGCTCAGGTTAGAAGCATTAGTGAAAACAACAAAGTCGTGGCAAAAACACATTAAGATCTAAAAGTATTCAGAGCCAGGCGTGGTGGCGCACACGTGTAATCCCAGTGCTTGGGAGGCTGAGACAGGAGGATCGCACAGGTTCGAAGCCAGCCTCAGCTACTGAGTGAGGCTCTCAGCAACTTAGTGAGACCCTGTTTCCAAATAAAGTCTAAAATAAGTCTGGGAGTATAGCCCGGAGGTAGAAAAGCCCCTGGGTTCCACCCCAGTACCACCAAAAAAATTTAAAAATAAATAAATAAAAGCACTCAGAACTCAAGTTTTCAAAGGAACTTAGCTCTCATGGTCCATGCCAACACTAACTGTAAGCAGCAGAGAAGAATGAACTGGACATTAATGAGATACAAAATAAAATGGACCAACATATTCTAACCCAGTGGGGTTCTCTTCATAATTTAGAACAAGACAAGAAAAATAAAAGCAGGCTTCTAGTTGAAGGCACATCTCATGTGCCAAGCATTTATCCAAAAGGCATACAATGAAACAACAGGGAGTACAACAGGGAAGCAATGCAGAAAGGAGCTGAGGAGCCAGGTCTGACCACAAGCCCCCAAACTTACTGTCTGGTCTACTAGCTGAACTTCCTTTGCCAGTAAAATCATCATGAAAAGGAGGCAGACAATCATGCTCCGGGTTTCGGGGTGGGGACTGGGATTCCAGGCATCCGAGAGCACACTAACCCAGTTGACTTCACAGAGCACAGACCCTAAAAACAAGAAACAGCTCTTGGGGCTGCCTCGTTCCACCTAAAAGGAAATAAATGAAAATCAACATTTTGATTTATGCTGTTTGACATATCATAAAGATGCGTATCATCTTTTAGCTTATCTGGACTTCATTGTCTATGCCAATAATTCTGTTTTGCTTTAGTTTTTTTTGTTTTACTTTGTTTTAGATCTTGCTATGTTACCCAGGCTGGTCTTGAACTCCTGGGCTCAAGGAATCTTCCCAACTCAGCCTCCCAAGTGCTGGGACTGCAAGTATGAGGCACTATGTCCTGCTTATTCTAATAATTCCTTTAATCCCAACCTAGGTGGAGATTCCTTGCCACAGTCCTGACGGTGCATGAGTACATCATAATCCTCAGGTGTGCTAGAATAGGATAAAAGTTGTGCTCTACTAGTCAGTAGTGCCCAAACTCAAGTATGCATCACAACCATCAGGAGGACATTACAATACAGATTGCCTGGCTCACGCTTAGGGTTGACAATTTCCTGGGTATGGGGTGGGAGCACAAATGTGCATTTCTAACAAGTTTCCTGGTGATGCTGATGTTGCTGTCTCCCGAATCATAGAGAATCATTTACTGAGACCCATTACACTAGTATAATACTACTGCCTTTTTGATGTAATATTATAAAAATGTCTTCACATCATTAGTCTTTATAACTTTTGGTGACTGCATAATGCTTAAATTCTACTAGAGATTCTTTAGTATATTACAAAGTATATAATCAACTTCAAAGCTGTATTTTATAAACTTATTTCAATGTTCCTAATTTGGTTAAAACAAAATATGGCTAGGTCATAAAATTCCTTTCAAAGTGAAGATTAAAAGTTCTTTATAAAAATCATGATCATAATGAAATTTTGTAATGACTCACCTTTTCCGTTAGTGATATTATGCTAGCTACTAATTCTCTTCCATCTTAGGAAACAATTCTTTATTCTCCTTTATAATCTATGCTTGATCCTCACCCTTAGCCTTACAAAAAACATTTTATTATGCTAACAAGATACAAAAAAAATTAAAATAGACTCAGCTTCTGGGAAGGCTAGGGCTACCTATTATTATAATAAAACTCCTATGGATAGAGCATCTACAGCAACCCTTGCCAGACCCATCTACAATTTAGTAAGTCTTATAGTGGAAGCTGCCCACTAAGTTAAAACTCTATCTTACAGCTCTTTAAACCAATTTTGTCTCTGGTTCATAATGGTGATGAAATACCAACTTAGTGCCTGCTTCATCTACTAAATGCAGCTATAAAGTCATTCTTTGGCCTTTTATTTCTGTAAAACAACTGCCCTTGGCTTCCTTACAGCTCAGCCACAGAAGAGTGGCTGACAAAAGCCACAGTGGGTGGGGTTTCATTAAAGCATGAAAACACCCCAGTACATTTTACTAATCATCGTAAATAACTGCAGATCTTTATCACTTAAAGCACTTAAGAGTGTCTCAATAATAAATGTGACATTAAGTTCAGAGTAAAGGCAAATTAACTAATGACTAATGAACTAGTCATAAAAAACCTAAGCCAAGATTATAAAGGGTTTTTAAAAATAAGGACTCAGTAAGAACAGCAAAATCAGTTCTAAATGCCTGACCGGTGTATATGTTTCACTGCAGTATGCGGGGTTTTTGTTTTTTGGTTTTTTTTTTGTAATTATTGCTTCTACTGAAGACTTACACGTACTTTTATTGGTACTTTTCTCAGATCATGTCAGGACTAATTATGATGCATCATCCATTGCTACAATGCGTTTTTATCCCCTATAACCTAACTGTTCACATACACATAACTGCTAAAAGAAATTAATGGCCTGAGTACCAATTCAAATTCTGCCTTAATGGAACAGTTAACAGTAAATAGTTTTAATGCCAATATCCTAGAAAAACACATATACACAAAAATACCAATGAAGACTGAGCAAGACAAAGTCATTAACTACATATTCACAAAACAGTATTACTTAAGTCTAGGGAATGACTGGCATATTAGAGGCAGTCTCTGGGTTTTAAAAATGGTCCTGCAGGTATTTTCTAATCATCCACTAATAAACACAATGAAATTATCTCCATGGGCTGCTGCCTCCCACAGCACCACTGGGGTGACACTGAATGCCTGCACAGCCCACTTTGGCGCACACGGGCCCTGTGCACAGCAACCACAGTCAGCAGGAGGCTCCTGGGAGCAGACCTCTGGAGGCTGCGGCGAGGGGGGAAGGGCTCACTTTGAAGAAGGCCTCCATGAGCAGCTGGTCGGGGTGCAGGTCCTTCCACTGGAGTTTCCGGTATGCATTATGGAAAGCATACAGAATGAACTCGGGCATTTTCGGTGCCGTGCACGTTTCACAATAATGCATCAGGTGCAACTGAAGGGCTCCTTCATCACCTGGCAACAGCTTGTCTAGAATTTAAATAAAATACAGCTAGAGACCTTTGGCTTGTCTTTTCAAAAACAAAACAGACACACAAACAAAAATCCAAAGCTAATACAAAACACAAACGGAACTACAAGTCTGAATCTAAGGTTCTCAATATATACCCAAAGATTTTCATGTGTGGGGGAGGAGAACCACTGGCAGATAATAGAGACTGGTACTTTACTTATGTAGGTAACTGGGAGTGAAAGCTGGTGTGGGAGACAGTAGGGGTAATCATTTTTTCTTCAAAATTTCTAGAAATATGGCCTTTTTACTCAAATGCACTTCTCTCGTGCGTTGCCCTTGGCATGTACCGTCTCACGTGGTTAGTGCTTCATTCACTTTGCGCCTTGGAGGAATTCAATATTCCTCAAAAGAAAATGTTCCAGGCACTTCTCAAAAGCATATTAAGTGGCCAATAGATATGTGAAAAAAATTCTAAGCATTGCTAATCACTACAGAAATGCAAGTTAAAAACAAAAGAAACATCATGTCATACTTGCTAGAATACCTTTCATCAAAAACATGGAAGAGCCGGGCGTGGTGGCGCACGCTTGTAATCCCCGCGCTTGGGAGGTGGAGACAGGAGGATGGAGCAGGTTCAAAGCCAGCCTCAGCTGGCTTAAGAGACCATGTTTCTAAATTTAAAAATATATATAAAATAGGTCTGGGAGTGTAGCCCGGAGGTAGAAGGGTTTCCAGGAACTCCAGTACCACCAAAAACGAAAAAGATGGAAGATAGCCGGGTGTGGTGGTGCACACTTGTAATCCCAGTACTTGGGAGCTGAGACAGGAGGATCATGGTTAGCAGACAGTCTCAACTACTTGGTGAGGCCCTTTACAACCCAGTGAGAGCCTGTTTCAAAATAAAAAATGAAAAATAGAGCTGTGGGTATAGCTCGGAGGTAGAATGCCCCTGGGTTCCATCCCCAGTATGCAAAAAAAAAAAAAAAAGATGAAAGATATGTGTTGGAGAAGATATGGAGAAAAGGGAATTCATACACACTGTTGGTGAGACTACGGAAAACAGTAAGGAGGGTTTTCAAAAAACTAACCATAGAGGATATCTGAAGAGAAAATAGCTTCAAATTTTCCATAAATGACAATCAGAGGAACCTCACAAAAAAGATTAGAAATTACCAAACTTTTTTTTTTGTAGTACTAAGGGCTGAACCCAGCTGCATTTCACCTCCAAACTATACCCCTCGCCCTATCTTATTTTTTATTTTGAAAAAGGGTCTCACTAACATACTGAGGGCCTCGCTAAGCTGCTGAGGTTGGCCTTGAACCTGCAATTTTCCTGTCTCAGACTCCCCAATACTAAGATTACAGGCATACAACTGGCTAAGAGGCTACAAACTTAACAATAAGTAATTGTATTAATGACCTATCTGCAGTCACTATCTACCAACTAAAATAAAATTAAATAAAGTAGGAAAGCAGAGGCAAAAGCATGACGGAATGACTTAGGGGAAAACAAATGAATGCTAACCAGACACACGTGTACTGTCCTACCTTTAAAACTCTCGTGCAGTGAGTCAACGCAGTCCGTGAACAACTGCACAATGCTTGAGGCCACCACAGCATCACTCTCCAGCCAGGGATAATGTCGCTGTTGGCTGCTTTAAAGAAAAGAAACACAAGCTTGGAAATCAAAGTGCCCATGACTAAATCACTCTTGTTCCTAGAGTCTAGGGCTGGCCTACGTCCTAGAAAACCCTGCATTATATAGCCCTGAAACACATTATACCACTTCAAAGGCTGTGAATTCCTAGAGGCAAATTGTAGTGTGTAACATCAACCATATAATTTTACTTCCCCTCCTTCCTAGCCTTTATTCCAGTGCAATTAAATTTCAAGTGTGATAACTAAACAACCTTTAAATTAACATCTTTTTACATCCAATTTACACCCTTGAATATCTTCGTTACATTCCAAACACTTTATAAAAATACCTTAAGGTGGCTTTAGCAAATAGTTTTCTCTACTGGAAGTATGAGTAAAATAAAACTGATGTAGCAAAAAGATGGCTAAAAATTAACAAAGAGG
This sequence comes from Muscardinus avellanarius, assembly GCF_963383645.1. Classification (NCBI taxonomy): domain Eukaryota; kingdom Metazoa; phylum Chordata; class Mammalia; order Rodentia; family Gliridae; genus Muscardinus; species Muscardinus avellanarius. Next base: position 29,705,616 of record NC_137803.1, on the reverse strand, counting down.
AAATAGCTAGGGAAGTTCTTCATATGAACACTTTAATTTCTGAATCTGGTCTAAAAAGTTTAATATCAAAATAAGTTCCATTAATTCTTGGAAATAAACATGCAGCCTAAACTGTGGCCAATCTATATATGGTCACTATAAAACCTTGAAGCTTCTACAAAAGCAAAAATCCAGAACCTTCCATATTTTCTCGAAGGGGCTCTTGAAGCATGGATTAATGCAAAGAATTTTGAAACAGAGTCAAAGACCTAAGCTTAGGATCAAATTAGTGTTTCTGAAAACATAAAGCCAGGTGTGGTGGCACATGCCTGCCATCCCAGTACTTAAGAGAGAGGAGGATCGAAGGTTTGAGGATGGCCTCAGCAAATAGTGAGGCTCTCAGCAACTTAGTGAGACCATTTCAAAATATAAGAAAAAATAAAAGGGCTGGGGGTGTTGTTCAGAGGTAGAACACTCCTGGGGTTTAATCCTCAATATCAACAACATCAATAACGACAAAAGCAAGGTTTACCATAGCTATAATTTTTATTAAATCCCTCGCAGGTTTATCTAGTTTCTGTTGGTATACTTTTAGAGAAGAAAAAAAATACATCAGGCAACTCACTTTATTTTGATAGCTCTATACTTCTATGTATTTCAAATTGCTTTTATATAATGGCAGAGTTTCATGTTTTAAAAAGTCATTTCAACCCCAAAATTTGATAGTCAATTTAGTTCCAAAAATAACTGAAGTAGAGAACATTATTTTTTTAGTGTTATCAAAACCTCAGAGAAACATCAGGAGACTAGCATCTTTTTTTTCTGAAATTAAGTACCAAAACATATTATTCTTTCTTAGGGAAAATTAAGAATGAATGTCTGTTTTGTTCCAAAATTAGTATCAAGATATCTCTGACCACCCAGACTAATAATTCCATAAGTAGAAAAACTTAAATTTTATAAAGAAGTAGTTTCTAAATTCAAATATGGTCCTATGTTAAAAATTAAATCTATGAATACCATCACCTTTACCAAACATCATTATAACTTAAAGTAAATAAATTTCAAAAAAATTGAGCATCTGAAAAACTGTTTACCTTTCATTGTCCTCTAAAACCAAGATCCATGGTTTAAAGAGCTGGACGATTACTGAATGTAGGGATCTCAACACTAAAACAGCAAATTTTTAAGAAAAGAAAAAGTTCATCCTTTGTCAATATCACTGGTAATATTTTACAGAAAATGTAGTTATTATGTTTACCCATAAACCTATATTGATAAACAAGTAATATGCTTAGTGTAAGTAAATGTATTTACTTTCATCTGCTGCAATGAATTTGAATTGAAGAATTTTTATTATAAGGCAATGTAATGGATAATTTTATAATGTACATTTTTCCCAAGATAAGTGCTTAATATTTGGAATGCTGTCCTTAGCTAGATAAATAAAAGAAAGGAGGAGCCAGAGATAGAAACCTATTTCTTTGCGCTGTGCCCCTCAAAGCAGGGTGGGGATGAGCTGCAGCAAGCATATTAGTCATCCTGTAGGACGTAAACATGTGCTCAAACCTGTACTATATATTTTCTATGTCCTCTCCTTGACACACAATCTAAATCTCCTAATGTGTCTATTCAAGTCTCATCTAATGAAAGGCAGAACACCTTGCTCCAGGTTGCACTAAAAGCACGTTACCTGTTTTGCTGCTGGCAGACTGATCTTGGGCCAAGCAAGCCATTTCTGAGTCAATCAGCCTTTTCACAAGATAGCCCAAGAGTGTCTTCACATCAGCCATGTAAGGACTCCATTTTGAAAATAAGCCAAAGCTTTTAAAGTCCAACTTGGATAACCGAAGCTTATAAAAGAAGTCTGAAAGCCATTGTATGGTCTCTGTTACCTGGAAGAGTTGACCAATCAAAAACACTTACTGAATGCTTGTCAGCAGAGTATTGCTGCAAATTGTGATGGGAGTACAGCAGGTCTTTGGCTTTTTAATATAGTTACAAAAGGAAAACATGAAAAATAAATCAGTGGATTTCCAATTCTTTTTCTAAAGCAATGGAGCTTTTATTTCAAATAAATTCTCATGTGAACCCATATGAGATCAAATTGGTATAACTGAGGGCTCTTTTGGACACCACATTTTGGGAAACCTACCCAGCGGCCTCAGGTTGAGTCAGATAGGGTAAGGTGGGCAGGGAAAGCTTACGCAATGGGGAGTACTTGGCCTCAGCCTGGACATACCCGCAAGAAATCCCAGGGGTATAAAAGGGATTCAGGAAAAGGGAAAACAGAGGTAGCAAAAGGCTGCAAAAACACAAGGATCTGAAAGATAGTGCATAAAAAGCAGCTCTCAAAACAGAGTATTATTAGCCAGGTGTAGTGGGTGGCAGACACTTGTAATCCTAGTAGTTGGGAAGCTGGGAAAGAAGGATCACAGGTTCAAGGACAGCCTCTACAAGTAATGAGACTCTCATCAACCTAGTGAGACCCTGTTTCCAAGTAAGAAATAAAACTGGGCTGGGGGGTATAACTCAAAGGTATAGAAAGCCTCTGAGTTCAATCCCCAGTACTACAAAAATAAAAGATTAAATTAAATCGGGGATTATCCCAAAGCAGCTTTTTAGAAAGTTTTTAATGTGCTCTAATTGTTTAAAAAATGTACAGCAAGGGAAATGAAAAAGTAATGCACAAATGCACCAGTGACCACGAGCTACACACCTGCTTGTCTGACAGAACAGCTGGAGAGCTGGGCAGCGTGGCACTCTCAGCAGAAGCTGCCTCCTGCTGGCAGCTCGAGGAGCAGCAGCCCAGCGCTCGCAGGGTGGCCTTCCAACACTCGGGGCTCAGCAGCTGCTCTGCAGAGCCTAGGGAGCAGATGTAGAGAAACAAGTCAGCATCTTTCCCACACAAATATTTCAACTTGAATCAAAGAATATACGGTCCAAAGCAATACAAGCTAAGTAAAAATCCAAACCAAATTCACAGGAATATCAAAAGTGAAGAGAGCAAGTAAAGAAAGAGCTGACCAGCTGGACATCTGACATTCCATGTCCTGGTGACCTGGCTGGGAGTGAGCTGTGCCAAACCCATAAGGCTGGCAGCCGGAGGGGATCCTTGTCTCGACCCTGACTAAGGAACAGCAAAGGTGCTGCTGTAGTGGCTGGAGGACATCAGCTTTCTATAGAGGTGAGAGAAACAACAGTGATGGGACGAGAGAGATGGTGCAGAACGCAACTCCAGAATCTAGCCTCTTGGGGAGGAGTCTCCTACTAGCCCTAAAATTCTACTCCTACAGTGGACAAACCAACACCTAGAGGCAGCATGTGGAGACCACTGGCCAGTATTGCCAACTAGTTCCAATTCTACTTACAAACCTCCCATCCTACAGGATGGGATAATACCTCAAGTACTTTCCAACCGGGGTGGTGGTAGGGGGGAGTGAACAGGATAACTGAGGTTAAAAAGGACAGGTCTGAGGGGAAGGATGATGATGCCAGCTGTAATAAATACATGAAGTGGGAGACATCTAGGGGAAATGAGTATCCAGTGGCTTCTGCTGTGTGGATCCAGGGGAGAGGCCCAGACTCAAGCTATTGGTATGGGAGTTGTGCAAGCCTAGAACATGGCAGGGAAACCAAGGAAAGCAAGAGAATGAATGGGTAGAAGAGCAAAGCTAGAATCCAACAAACAGCACCATGGTAGCATGGGAGAGAGGAGAAAGCAGAGGGTGGTAGGTCATGAATCCAAGAAGTGTGATACTGTCATTTTTTAAGCTTTTCACTGAATTACTTTTCCTAGAACTTAGAAATTTTCTGCTAAGTACAAGTCAGTGGTGGCCTATATAAATAGTTTACAATCTCTTTAAGAGTTTTCAGGAAGGACTCACAATACATACTTGATCAAATTTTAGAACTGTAGAATGACTATTAGCTATTGTATTCATTAACATTTGTACAAATGCATTTCTCTACTGCTATTTTCTACACACTCTGCAACTTGCCCTTATAGGAAAAGAGCTTAAAGTGCTTTGGAAATGAAAGACTCTATATATACTAAATTATTCCTCATATGACCCAACACAATAGATCATTAATTTATCTACTAAACAATATGAAGATTTGGTATAAAGCAAAACTAAGTTTTCCATTACATCTTTAAACAATAAAAAATGTGCATGAAAAATAGTAAATGCCATCTCATTGACTGCAATTCACTTCTGCCTAATGAAATCCCTAAAATGAAAAGCTAGACCCCGGCTGGGCATGGCTGGCGCTTGAGAGGTTGAAGAAGGAGGATCACAAGTTCACAGCCAGCCTCAGCAACTTAGTAAAACCCTGTTTCAAAACAGAAAAATTGGTGATGTGTGCATGTATGCCTCCACCATGTTGTACCCCATTAAGATGTATGACTAGAATGCACCAATAAAAAATAAGAAAAATTTAAAAAAAAAGAAGAATAAAATAGGGCTGGGGGTGTGGCTCAGAGGTAGAATGCCCCAGCTTCCATCTTTAGTACCACAAAACAACAAAACTAGCCCCTTTATTCTTTCTCTAACCTAACAACAAAACTAGCCCCTTTATTCTTTCTCTAATCTCTAACACTTCTACAGATTAATTGCAGGAAGTAAGGGGCTGAAATGATAAGAATGTGAAAAATTTAGTGCTGCTCTTTATCTTGGCAAATATAAATAGTACCTCATTCAAGGACAGAATGCAGAGCAAAAAACAACTCAAAACCCCAAAATATATCCACTATTTGAAACTATAGAAACCAAATGGCATGTTAAACGTATCATCCCTTCCTTGTCAGACCTGCTGTCCCCAGCATAAGGAGGGCCTTGCCCCACTTCAGGACAGATGCAAAGTCAAAGTAAAGAGGTGCGTGCGCCACTGAGGACCGCAGCAGCAAAGACCAGGTGCTGCCGTGAGCGGTCAGGGTCCACTTCAGCGCCCAGGACAATCACTGACCGTTCTTGCAGATGTTGACTTCTGGAGCATTATTCGTCAAGCTCTTTCTTTGGGGAATGACTACCGACCTTCAGCTCCCATACGCATATTGTTTTTACACTTGTGAATGACACCAGTCGAGTGGTAAATGTGGTGTGAGATATTCACCAAGACCTAGCGAGTCACAATCAAAGGAAGACACTTACTTTGCATCAACAGCCTGAGAACGTCACTGTACTGGTCAGGGAACTGGTAGAGAAGAAGGTAAGTCCAGTGCTTACAGAAAAGATTAAATGGCATCAAAATATCTTCGTCTGGTTCAAGCCCCCAGGCAGTAAGTGCCAAATGAATGGACTCCAGAAGCCTGGTACGATCAGACAGAGGAGGTTTAGTGGCGTTTAACCATTGCTTAAGATCGAACTAAAAAGAAAAAGAAACAAGAAGCAGTTTTATTTACACTAGAAAATTAAGTAGAGAGAGGTCTGTGTAAATTTAGTTTAAAAGTCAAAGATTACCTCACATTTACCTTTCTATACAAATTATAACTAAATATAAGTATAAGCAACATGGAAGAATCTAAGAAGTTCACTAATTGGTGCTATTGTGCAACCAACTCTCCCTCACTCTGGGATCTCAGACGCAATTTCTTAGCTCAATGAGCTTGTTGTGTAATATAAAAATCTTACTTACCATTCATTATTAGTTTATAGTTTTATCCTGTTCCTGAAACATCCATACATTTCCATTTATATAATTAGAGTAAGGTTCTTCTCCAAGATCTGAGTCAGAGCTTGTGGTATTCCTTTGCTGGTCACAGCAGTTCAACCAAGCAGCCACTTTATGAAACTGTCTCACTTTAATGGCCATGTATTGGAGCTAAATTCAGACTATGGTACTACCTTCCAGGATCCCAGACCATAAAACATGTTCTGCTCTGTTATAGATCGAGATCAGTCTCTGGGCTCTAAAATATGCCAAGGTTTTATTGCTTCATAAATGTCAGAGAAATAAATGAAGGCACAATAGGTAAGGTTCTAAAATTCTCAACTGGTAAAGTAAATTCACTGCCTTAGACTCACAAAGTAAAAACTTCATTTAAAATGAGAAAAAGAAATGCTTAGATCTGGTGTATTGTACATATAGGAGACTTGACATACTACAACAAATTTACCAAATACAATTAAGGCACAAATTCAGAGTAAATGTACAAAAAGAATGTTTTTAAACTAAAATCATAAATGTTTTCAAAACTATACTATGTTTTAAAACAGGACTTAAGCCAGCAGTGGCAGTACACTCTTGCAATCCCAGTACTTGGTTCCCAGCCAGCCTCAGCATTTTAGTAAAGCCCTGGGCAACTTAGTGAGACATTGTCTCAAAATAAAAAATAAAATAGGGGTGGAGATGTAGCTCAGAGGTAGAACACCCCTGGGTTCAATTCCCAGTACCAAAACAAAAAAAATAACAAAAACAAAAACAAAAAACAAAGACAGTTCTGGAAGAAAACTGTTTTTAGACTATGTGGAATATGATTGCGCTACACTACACAATCAGTACCCCATCCCCACAGGAGTCCCCTAAGAGAAACTTGTAGGATCAGGTTGCTCAAAGATCATACAAAAATGTGGAAAAGAACCGGGCGTGGTGGTACACGCTTGTAATCACAGTGTTTGGGAGGCTGAGACAGGAGGATAACACAGGTTCGAAGCCAGCCTCGGCTACTTAGTGAGGCTCTCAGCAACTTAGTGAGACCCTGTTTCCATATAAAGTATAAAATAAGTCTGGGAGGATAGCCCGGAGGTAGAAAAGCCCCTGGGTTCCACCCCCAGTACCACCAAAAAAAAAAAAAAAAAAAATGTGAAAAGGACTGTTAGCTTCTGGTCACCTGGAACCGAACTGCCAGGGTTCCTTCCATGTCTGTGAAGTGGGAAGCAACAACTGCTTCTTCATTTCATGGCATCAGGACTGAATCGCCTCTCACCTTGGTCAGCAGCATGAAAATCACATCACTGTTGTCCTCGCTCAGAAACTTCACCACTTTCTCGTACAGCTGTATGAACTCTGCAGGGGAAGCGTTGGGAGTGAAGAAAGGAGACAAGAGAGAACACAGCCTTCGGTTCTTCAGGATGGTCTGAAGGAGCTTCCTGCACTCTGATTTAGTGCCACTGATAAACACCTAGAAAAATTATAAGGAAATATCACCAAATTCTCCTCTCCCCAACTTTTAAAGGCTACTAAATAGTGGAAGAAATTTTTTCTAAATGAAGCAATTTTATAAAGACATAGGTAAGTCTATCATTTCCAATGTAGATGATAGTGTGGTAATCTGAATCCAGAAATTTGTAATGCAGCTGAAATGATTACCAAGGCAAAAGGAAACTTATAGGTGATGAATTTTAAGATGTGTATTTAATAACTTTACAAAGCTAACTTTCACAATTAATATGTAATTCGGATATCTTTGCCTTGTTTTAACTTAGTTCTAATAACAAAGTAATTATAATCCTTTAAAAGTATAAGGATGTAGTCAAGTGTAGTGGTGCACTCCTGTAATTCCAGTACTTAGGAGGCTGTGACAGGAGGATTGCAGTTTGAGAACAGTCTCAGCAATGTAGCAAGTCTCTCAGCAACCTAGCAAGACCTTATTTAAAAACAAAAATTTTAAACGGGTTGGGGTGTAGCTCGGAGGTAGAATGCACCCGGGTTCAATTTCGGTACCAAGGGAAAAAAATAACAAGAATATAAGTGAATATTGCAGTAATCAGAGAGTCAAGAAAGCTTTGATAAGATTGACCATAGGCAGAAATAATAAAAAAGACTAATATGTGACTATGTTAAATTTTAATTTCTATAAGGCAAAGGGAATCATAAAATTAAAGAAAAAAAATAAACTAGAAAAACATATTTTTAATACATTCTTAGAACTCAACAATCTGAGAAGCTCTTTCAAAGTATCAAAAAGGAACAAATTCCAAAATAAAATGTGCTGAAGATGACAACCAGCAATCCAAACTCTAGGTGTAAATGAATCCTAAACATATGAAAAGACACATGACCCTACAGTACTTAAAGAAATAAAATTTTTTAAATGATGATGTGCCACTTCCCTATTAGAATAGCAAACCTTAAACAATTTTGAATATTGGTTATGATAAAATAAGCTCAAACGCTGTTCTGGTAGTGTAAGCAGATGCAGACTTCCCAGGGGGGCACTGCAGCAAATACAGCAAATGCTATGTACAACACATGCTAAATACACAATACATCATAGCCTTTTGACACAGCAATCATATTTCTAGGAAATTATCCTTAAAAAGTCTAAAAAGCTCACAGAGATATATAAAAATATCTATCTTGGCCTTATTGTATCTAAATAAAACTACCTAAATACCATCTAGATCATTAGTTCAATACATTACAACATATCTGTATCATAGAACACTATTGCAGACATTCAAATCTGATATGATGATATAGGTCTGTATTTGCTAATAAGCAATAATATCTAAAAGTTATGTTTAAATGAAAAGAGGTTACAAAACAGCATGTGCCCATTTTTATGTATCTCTTTCCATACACATATACACATATAGGAATGATAGATTGTGTTTACCTATACACACATACACAAGACAAACTACAATGAAATGTGAACTCTACAACTAGTATTCCAGGTGGTTAGGATGATGAGAAATTTTTTTTCTTCTTTATACTTTTAGTTTTTATGAGAAATTTTCCTTTATGCTTCTTTGTACTTCCTATAACCACACATTATCTTTATGATCAGAAAAAGCCTTCTTAGGAAAAAAAGTATTGTTAATATCTGCTTAAGAGTATCCAATAAATAAGACTCATTCAATAATATTTTCATGAAAGTCTACGGTCAGTGTTCACATATTTTTCAAACAAGTGGTTTCTGACTTAAGTAAGACTGACTTGGGTAAGTCTGAAGTCAAGGCTGACTGTATCTAATGAACCTGTAGGGACTCAATGTATGTGAACATGGTAAGAACAGAGATCAACCTTACCTGTCCCAAGATCTCGATGCATGAAGTAAAGAACTGTCTTGTGGGAGGATGGCGCTGTGTCTCATCACTGACATAATTCACAACAGTAAAGAAAAGGCTAATGCCAACTTTCTGAACCCCTGGCGTAGGCTGCAACTTGTAGGCATTCACTAAGGCCCTGTGGGAAGATGTGGGTACAGTGCAGGTCTACAGCAGAAGAATCCACATTCACAGGTGTTCCTTTGGTATGCGACATTTCTCAGACAATATTCATGAGTCCTCAGAGATCCATACAAATGTCACAATAGAAACATTTCATGTGGTAAATGTGTATATTCCAATTTTACCCAAAAACTCACTTTCAGTATACAGTAATGATGTTTGCTTTCCTCTCAAGAAAATAAAAATTAGTTGTATGCTAAGGACTAATTAACATTCTTACAAAATTTTGCATATTTTTATGTAATTCAGTTACTTTTTGTATTCCTTATATAATACATACTTTTAAACATCAAAACCCTAATTTTTCTACATTTTAAAATCCAAAACAAGATTTCTGTATACAATAAGACCTACAATAAAGATGCCCCTTTTAACTCTCATACTTTTTCATGTCTGTGTTTGCAGTACTAGAGGTGGAACCCAGGGGTGTTCTACCATAAGCTACATTCCTACTCTTTTAACTTTTTGAAACATAGTCTCGCTGAGTTGCTAGGGCTGGCCTCAAACTTGGGGTCTTCCTGCCTTGGTCTCCTGAGTCACTGGAATTACAGGTATGCACCAGCAGGCCTGACTTCTCACATTTTTAAGGGGCTTTCCCAGTGATAGATGCAGCAACCTCTGGTCCACCTGATCTCCTCCTCCTTCCCAGGTCCCTGACCCAACTCACAAAAGGACTCACTGCCCCTCCACATAGCACCCAGTCTACCAAGGGGATTAGCTATTGTTATCACAATGTGGAGTCATCTTTAAGTAAAATGGAAAAAGTCAACCTCCCCTCTCCAAGCTATGTCCTGGTAGCTTGGAAGAAAGAAGACAGGGAACTCAAGCCAGGAGTGCCAAGAGAAAAACACACAGCCATGTGCAAGTTAATAGCTACACCTGAGAGCACTAATTCCCCTAAAAACACACAGTGAAATTTGTTCAATAATATGAATTAAAAATGGTTGATTCCTGAGTAAAGATGACTTTGATATAAAACGTAAGTACTAGCTAGGCATAGTAGCACATGACTGTAACCCCAGTACTTGGGAGGCTGAGAGAGAGAAGTGCAGGTTCAAGGACAGCCTTAGCAAGTAGTTGAGACTATCATCAACCTAGTGAAACCCAGTTTCAAAAGAAAAATCAGGCTGGGGATGTGGCTTAGAGGTAGAATGGGCCCTGGGTTCCATCCCTAGTACCACAAAATAAATAAATAAGACTTAAGCACTAAATTCCTTCATCCCTGAATTTCAATACAGTGCATCATCTCATGATTCAGGGGGTCTTCAAACTTTTTCTGAAAGGGCAAGACAGTAAATATTTTATGCTTTGTAGGCTATAAAGTCTCTGTCACCAAAAGTCAATACTGCCATTCCAGGTTAAAAATGATCAACATTATAAATAATACAGATGGTTGGGTTCCAATAAAACTTTATTTATAAAAATAGGTAGCAGGCCAAATTTGGCTCAAAGGCCCTCATTTGCTGATTTCTCAACTAACTTAATCAGGATGTCCAAGGTAGCATGCAGAATTACCATAAATAACAGCAAAACAGTATGGTGTATTATAATGCCCCAAAACTTACGTTATAAAGTTTTCTGCATGCACAGCAGCTTCCACGACATTAAGTGGTGGTGGCTTCGCAGCTTCTGCTTGCAACTGCTTCACTTCCTTCCGCAAAACATGCAGCTGTTGGCTTACTGCTTCATTCTTATACATGCCTTCAAACTAACAAGAGTTAAACTGGTCAACAGACTTCTCTGTCCCAACATGCTCCCAGAATAGATATTTCCTTACAAGCACACTAGCATATGATGGGGACCACATTGTTACAATTAATAGTTTTATTATTTATTTATTTATTTATTTATGTATTTATTTATGATACTGGGGGTAGAACCTAGGGGTTTTTCTACCTTCAGGCTATATGCCCAGACCTATTTTATACTTTATTTGGAAACAGGGTCTCACTAAGTTTCTGAGAGCCTCACTAAGTAGCTGAGGCTGGCTTCAAACCTGTGCGATCCTCCTGTCTCAGCCTCCCAGGTGCTGGGATTACAAACGTGCGCCACCACGCCCAGCTAATAGTATCATTTAACTGAGAATTCTCAGTTGTACCTGAAAAGGATGGGAAAAAATTGCCAAAAGCTATGCAAGATTCTATGTTTTCAGTGAAGAATCCAAGTTAAATAGAATTATTTTCTTCTAAAAATATCAAATCTTATATTTATATAAATGATTGCCCTATAAGTTGTTGTGACCTTGAATTAATTTATCAACGGTTCAGTCTTGTATTTCATCTATGTTCCTCCTCAAATCCTCATAAAAACCTGACACATCTTCTGTTGCTGAGACTTTTCTCGAGGCGCAGCACGCCCTCCTCTGTTGATCACCACCGTTCTGCCCCAGCCTTAACCCTGTGTTCTCTCCACCCACCACACACACAATTCAGCTTCAAACTCAAGTCGCACGTATGCCCAGCATAAAAAGGATGACACAGCTGGCCGTGGTGGCACATGCTTGTAATCCCAGCACTTGGGAGGCTGAGACAGGAGGATGGCACAGGTTCGAAGCCAGCCTCAGATACTTAGTGAGGCTCTCAGCAATTTAGTGAGACCCTGTTACTGAGTTGCTGAGTGAGGGTCTCAGCAACTTAGTGAGACCCTGTTTCCAAATAAAATATTTAAAAAATTTGTCTGGGAGTGTAGCCCGGATTTAGAAAACCCCTGGGTTCCATCCCCAGTACTACACACACACACACACACACACACACACACACACACACACAATACAAATGTCATTAGCAAAACAAATGCTATAAGGAAAGAAATATAATTTTAAAATGATAAAATATGGAGAGTACCCAAATCAGTTGTATGCCAAGGAAGAATAATGGCCAATTCAATGGTTTTTGAAAGGTGGTCTTTGATAAAAAATTTTTATTCATTCTCAGTAAAACACACATACACACACGAAATTATTGAACTTTAAAAAGAAAAACCAGATTTATTTCAATTTAGTCAAATGTTTTTTTTAAATATATCTTTCCTACTTGAGGGAGTTGTTAACAAGCCCTTTTTCTACCTGATGGCAATCCATGTAAAAACTGGCTTTGTCTGTGCATGTTTAATGTCTTTTATTGGATGTGCAAAGATGCAGAGGACATCCTAGGCCCAGGATGCAACAGAGACAGAGCTAATGTAGAGGCCTTCTTCCTGGCTGGTCTCGGTGGCTTCTGTCTTAGAGAACTGCTAACCTCAAGAAAATGCCAAAGCTGGGCACCCTGCCTCCAACTTCAAAGCCAGAGCCATTACACCAGTTCTAAGAAATCAGCCTATTGGAATACAAAGGGAAATATGCTCTTCTTTTACCCTCTTGATTTCATCTTCATGTGTAGGGATCTTTGTGTACAAAGATCAGGGATAAAAGCAGAAAAATTTAAGAAACTCCGCTGCCAAGTGATGGGTGCTCCTGTGGGTTCTCACTTCTGTACTCTGGTGTGATCAGCACACCCAAGAAACCAGGAAGACTGAGACCCATGAACATTCCCTTGGTATGAGACCCCAAGCACACAACTATTTAGGATTATAGGGTCTTAAAGGTTGACGAAGGCATCTTGTTCAGGGGCCTCTTTCTCATTGATGATAAAGGAAACAGATCACTGCAAATGATCTTCCTGTTGGCCATAGTCTTCATGAAGCTCTGACTACTGTAGGCCTTCCAGTTCACTGACAAACCCGAGGAAGTGTGCCCAACTGGCTGAAAGCCTGACAATGATAACATCAGATATCTGATGTCCAAAAGAGCAAAGGATATTGAACACTGGGCCACTGTAGTACTGAGCTGCAGTGAACAGTTATGAGAACAAAATCTCTTTTTTACTTTTTTCTATTAAACTTGAACTGAAAGAAAAAAGAACCAATGTGACATTGTGAGGGCTGAGAGAGGCAAGAGAGACAAAAAGGGGAGGCCACAGACGGATGTCTGGGACTGGGCTGAAGAGAGTGGTACAGTCAGGCTAAGAGCAGCAAGGGAGCTGCCTTGGGAAGCCTTGAATAGCAGGCTACTGGGCTGGGGGCCGGGTGGCTTGTAAGCATAGCAGAGAATGCTGAAGAACCCAGAACATTCGACAGGCCGGAATCCTATAGCCTACATTCTCCAGTGGTCTTCCCAATCACATGGGTGGACATCAGGTTTATATTTTCTCTTTATATGCATCTACACCAACCTAGTCTTCAGACACTACTGCAATCATTACAGGTATCCTCTGTCTGTAGTAAGGTAAATACTTAACTCACAAACTTATTTAAATAAGACACTACACCCCTGTCAAAGTCACTTTCATAAACTTCATATCAAAAGTTCCTGAAAGGCCACATTTGTTTGGCTTTGCTTACACAGAACCCCGGCATGGCACAGCTCTGACACTGGGCACACCTACGTTATGAGCATGCTGATAACAACTTGCTTCTATAAAACTCATCAATGTTGTACTAAGAGTCTTTACTTTCCCACCACTGTTGGAAAGTTTTCTTTTCTTACAAAAACAGAGGTGATAGAGAATTAATGATACCCAGCTCATATGACAAGAAGCTGGAGACAAGAGAACAATGCAGGCTGGTGGAAGCCCCTTCACATGGGTCATTTTAAGTAGACAAAGAAATTAAAGAGTTGGACAAAGCATGTCCTTCAGCAAGTTTTTACAGTAACAGAAGGCCCTCAGTGGGTCTTTTCCATCTTTCAGTTCTAGGAACAAAAATATTTTTCACATGAGAATAAATCAATTCTGGGTTTACCAAGCACACCCACAATACCAGAGTACAACAAAGGACCCCAATTATAAATCATTCCATTTCCTCAGGGAATATCACTGAATTATTAAGGGCTTCTCCTAGGCAAGGCGATCACAGAAAAAGCACGTCTCTCTTCTCATAAAATATATTCAGCTTTTGTATACCCCAAACAAGATCTACGTAGTTCAAAGACTTGCAGATAGCTGGAAATTTCCAGGACTTTCCTTCCCAGAAAAAAACTATTATGTCGGGCACGGTGGTGCATGCTTGTAATCCCTGCACTTGGGAGGCTGAGACAGCAGGATCACACAGGTTCGAAGCCAGCCTCGGCTACTTAGTGACACTCTGTTTCCAAATAAAATATAAAATAGGTCTGGGAGTATAGCCCAGAGGTAGAAGGCTCCTGGGTTCCACTCTCAGTACCACCAAAAAAAAAAAAAAAAAAAAATCTAAGCCAGGCATGGTGGAGCATGCTTGTAATCCCAACATTTGGGAGGCTGAGACAGGGGGATCATGGTTCTCGGACAGCCTCAGGTACTTAGTGAGGACCCTACAACTCAGTGAGAACCTGTTTCAAAATAAAGAATTTTTTTAAAGGGCTAGGGGTGTAGCTCAGAGGTAGAATGCCCTGGGTTTCATCTCCAGTACCACCAAAAAAAAAAAAAAAGTTCCTCAAGGTCATAATTCTCTCATCACAGAGATTCATAAAGAAAGGTACACATGTTCATTTAAATGAGATGTGACTGTCATGATCAGCTCACTCAGAATCACGCTGGTAGTGTTCAGAAAGCAGAGCAGCAGCAACTGAAGGAAAATGGCCTGGCAACGCTGAGCGGGATGAGCACGGGTCTGGAATTTCAATGGACACAGGGCTGGATCCTAACTACACCTAACTACACCGCTGAATAGCGGTGTTACTGGCAAGTCTCTTGGTATCTCTGAACTAAAATTGTGAAGATTAAATGAGATAATGTAGGTAAAGCATCTAATAAGAGATCTGGGAAGTGAACATGCCTAAGCAAGTGACAGAGTGAGCTCTGAACAGGGCTGGGAATGCAGTGACCTACGGCTTTCCAAGATCCAGTGTGGGAGATAATGGTATTAGGATAAAAATTGTCAAGTGATTAGTGTGCAATATTTAAGTTGAGATTGATTGATTGATTGATTGATTTTGGTGGTACTGGGGATGGAACCCTTCTACCTCCAGGGTACACTCCCAGACCTATTTTTTATATTTTATTTGGAAACAGGGTCTCTTAAGCCAGCGCAGCTGGCTTCGAACCTGTGCAATCCTCCTGTCTCCGCCCTCAAGTGCTGGAGTTACAAGCGTGCGCCACCACGCCCGACTCAAGTTGAGATTTAAATAGAAGGCATTAAGCTGTTGAAATGTGTCAAAGAGTAAACACAAGCAAAGAATGGCTACTAGTTTCTAATAGAAAAAAACTCCACATCCATGATGTCTTTCTTCCACCGTCAAATAGTATCTACAAAGTTCCTGAAAGTGGTTTAAATCAAAGAAGTTTCAAGTGAAGGGGATAAATCTATAGCTGTCCATTCCTTCAAACACACCCATGCTGTGGCTTTGTGTGAGGCACTAGTGAAATAAACATGAAGAAGACACGGTCCCTGTCCTCACATAACCCCAAATCTAGGGCTGGCCGTAGAATGAATCACGACACAGGACAAGTTACGATACATCCTAATGAGAGGTGCGCCGGTGGCACTCACTGACTCATCCATGGAGTGTTACAGGGCACTGCTAGATGGCAGAAGTACACAGAGAGTAAAAACTGAAATCCTGTTCCCAAAGAGTTCAATCTTTGGGATTTTTTTCTCCCAACCTTTGAGAAGAAAAAGATCAAGTGTCTGCCACAGCACTGAGGCACAAGCTGTCATTAGAGGAGGGAACAACTCAAGCTGACTGGAGGAGCCACGGAAGACCACAAAAGCTGTGGCCTGCGCCATGCGGTGAAGACGTAGAGGAGGTCTGGAACCATGGGCGGAAGGAGGACAGAGCAACACCTACGTAAGGCCGATGACAAGAATGTGCGCATCGTGTCTAGAAATGGACAGTAGCTAGGTGGCTGGAAAGTGGAATGTCTGGGAAGTGAGAGAGAGAATGATGCTATAGGTAAAAGACCAAGAAGAGGTTTCCAAGGGCCCGATAGTCCTACTCCTTTTGGATACTAGAGAGCCAACGTGGGTTTTTAGCCCAGAAATGTGGCAGATCTGTGTTTAGAGAGATGAACGATGGCAAAATAGAAAACGGATTAGGCAGAGAGAAGACCTATGGGCAGAAAGCCTAACGCAACAGAGTAGCGGAGAAGCGAGGTGGGCCTACCATGAAGCATGGCAGTGGAAACGGAAGGGGAGTCAAGTTCAAGCCATTTCAGAGACTGAACCAATACATGCACTTGGGGAAACCACTAGATGGGAGGGAGGTATGGGGTGAGATAAATGGAAGAGATACTACTAAGACTGGTCTCCATCTGGGAGACCAGGTAGTGGAATTACAGAAAGAACAGGTTTGGAGAGTAAAAATGAGATCAGTGTGGACCTACGGAGTCCAAGGTATCTACATGTTTAGAGAGAATGTTAGGTGGGCAGGTGGAAATCTAGATTTGGGACTCAAAAGAGAATTCTGAACTATAGCCATCAACATGAGTGCTTTATTTAACATGTGAGGGGCAGGGAGATGTGGAATACTCAGGATCTACTGAACCTATGAATTCCCCACAAAGAAAAATTTACATAGACTTTTAGGAGTTTCACCAACCTCTAAAGACCACTCACAGGCCCCAGAACAAGAAGGCCAGGCAGACAGTGAGTGAAAGCAGATGATGCCACAAGAAGAAGGGAATCTGGAGCAGGATGAAGCACAGCGAGCTACTGAAGGGCTGAACTGAGCAGCAGCAGCCCTGGAAAATGACAAGTGGTCAGGGATTCAGAGGGACCCAACAGGAACTCCCGAAGTTCAATATCACCAGATGATGGAAAGAGAGTAACAGAATAAACACGGCATGGAGGTGAACACTGGTGAACACAGGTACATAGAGGGCTTTACTTTTATGTTTCTGAGGCACCTGTGCTCCTCTTACCTCAGCCTCCCAAGTGCTGAATTACAGGCATGCACCACTACATCCAGCTTCTCCCCTCTTTTTGCAAGCAACATTAGCAGCTACCATTTTTATTTTAAGAAGGAAAAGTTTAAGTATTTGGGTATACCTGTAAAAACATCTAAACTGCATTCAGGTCACTCCTTATAATTTATCTTCTTTGTGATCTCCCCTTATTCAAAATTACTTTGAAACCCAGAAACAAATCCACACACTTACACCAACTGATTTTTGACAAAGGGGCCAAAAACATACACTGGATAAAAAAGTAGCCTGTTCAACAAATGGTGTTGGCAAAAATGGTTAACCACATGCAGAAAAATGGAAATTAATCCCATTTTCTCACCCTGCACAAGAGTCAATTCAAGATAGAGCAAAACTTGGAAATTAGACCAGAGACCTTGAAGCTCCTTGAAGAGGGCATAGGTCCAACACTGCAAAACATAGGCATAGATAAACTCTTTCTCAACAAGACCCCAAAGGCACAACAAACTAAAAGGCGAATCAACATGTGGGATTGCATGAAACTAAAGAGCTTCTATACAGCAAAAGAAACTGTCAAGAACCTCAATCGAGATCCAACAAAATGGGAGATTTTTGCCACCTACTTTTCTGATGGAGGACTAATATCTAGAATATAAAGAGAATTCAAGAAATTTAGCACTAAGAAAACATATATACAATCAAAAAATGGGCAAGTGAACTAAATAGACACTTCACAAAAGAAGAAATTAAAATGGCCAATAAATGCATGAAAAAATGCTCAACATCATTGGCAATCAGAGAGATGCAAATCAAAACTACCCTGAGACCTCACCTAACTCCCAACTAGAATGGCAATCATTGGAAACACAAACAACAACAAATGCTGGCGAGGATGTGGAGAATTGGGAACTCTAAACATTGTTGGTGGGACTGCAAATTAGAGCAGCCACTTTGGAAAACAGTATGGAGAAGAATGGGAACAAATTTACCATTTGATCCAGCAATACCACTTCTGGGTATCTACCCAAAAGAAAGGAAATCAAACTACCAAACTAATGCATATGTATCTATGCTCATAGATGCACAATTCACCATAGCCAAACTATGGAACCAGCCAAGATGTCCATCAATAGATGAATGAATTACAAAACTGTGGGATATGTACACAAAGGAATTTTACTCAGCCATAAAAAAAACACAATTACATCATTTACAGGGAAATGGATGGAACTGGAGGACATTATGTTAAGTGAGATTAGTCAGTCACAAAAAATAAGAAATCGGATGCTTTCCCTAATATGTGAGAGCTAAGGAGAAATGGGTCATAGGAGGAACTCTAGATGAACAAGGAAATCCTATAGAGGAGCAAGTAAGACAACCTAACTGAGGAGATGGGAGGGGGGAAGAAGGAAACTCTCTAAAGCACACAATGTACTCTAAAGCACTCAACCACTAAGCCAAGCATGGGAGGGAGGGATGGGGAGGGAGTGGGGTGCGGACTGGGTAAGAGCTAACTGGGTGATGTGTGCATGTATGTCTTCATAAGCTTTTTACCCCATTATGATGTATGAATACAATACACCAATAAAAAACCTAAAAAAATTAAAAAATAAAAAATAAATTACTTTGAAGATATTTTAGAAAAAGCATACCTTTTTATTTCAGATTAACAAAAGATTATAAAATAAACTTCAATTGAACGGTTCATGAGCATAATAGTATGATCCCTTTTTCTGGAAAGGAGAAGCAAGTCACTGGGATGCTTAGGGTTAAAGCTCTTTGATTAGCTGTAATACCATGAGAGCTAAAGGTTCAGGCCAAGAGACTCATTCTTTGAACAGGGCAAGAAATATTTATAACTCTTCACTAAGGAAGGTAGTAGCCAGAATTAATACTTATTTTGGTAATCACTTAAAAAGTAGCTTCTCACTATGGAATTAACAGCCTGGTAAAGATATGCAGTTTCAAAATATGAAAAAATACTGTATTTGTAAACATATGAATTGGGAATAAGACACTCCCCCCCCACTTTTTTTTTTTTTTTTTTTTGGTGGTACTGGGGGTGCTTTCTACCTCCCAGGAGCTTTCTACCTCTGGGCTACACTCCCAGACCTTTTTTCTATTTCATTTGGAAACAGGGTCTCACTAAGTTGCTGAGAGCCTCACGAAGTAGCTGAGGCTGGCTTCGAACCTGTGTGATCCTCCTGTCTCAGCCTCCCAAGCACAGGGATTACAAGCGTACGCCACCATGCCCAGCGACACTCCCTTTTATAACAACCAGACATCTTCAGTTTTTATCCCTCCAACTCCATTCTAAGTTGACAAACTTTTCTTCCAGGTTTATTACTTTAGCAAATGATCTTTTTTAAGTATCTCTACCTTGGTCTTAATAGAACTAATTAGTAAGTGGGATAAGATACGTGGCCTGCAAAGTCAAATTTTGTAAATTTAGATGCACAAACAACTAGGATCAAAAAATCAGAAATAAAATTTGAAGGTAATAAAAATATATTAAGTATAAAAGATTATTTCAGAAAAGACATGTTAAAGAAAATAGTCTCCCGTGGAAACTGAAAAAGAGTATTCTAGAACAGTTAGAATATGGATCTGATAAAAAAAAAAAAAAGGAGCCAGGCGTGGTGGCGCACGCTTGTAATCCCCGCGCTTGGGAGGCAGAGACAGGAGGATCGCGCAGGTTCGAAGCCAGCCGCGCGCGCTGGCTTAGGACACCCTGTTTTCAAATTTTAAAAAATGTAAAAATAGGTCTGGGAGTGTAGCCCAGAGGTAGAAGGGCTTCCAGGAACCCCAGTACCACACACACACAAAAAAAAAAGGGGAGGAATTTCTGAAAGATAATCAAAGGTAAGCAAGATAAAGTGCCATCAATTTCCAAATCTAACCAAAAGAGCTATTTTTGCACAAATGTTGTCAGGCAGCAGGCAGTGCCTACCTCTAATTGCTTCTTTCCTAGCTCAGAAAACACTGAATTCATTCCCAGCGGGTGAAATGCACCAATGAAGGAGCATGGGCGGTGGAGCCAGGCTGCCTGGCCCTGGCTCTGCCGCTCACTGGCTGAGCACCCTGTTCCACTCTGAAGTTCTTGTGGTATCACAGACCTAACTACTGCTGTTACCCACCCAAGAATGTGACTGCGGCAGTCATACTGTTACACTTCACTTGCATCCAACTGATTTGCTACCCGCATCCTTCCCAAGTGTGTCCTCAAGAGCTCTCTGCTGCCTACAGCATCTCCAGAGTTCTCAATGAAAATTCATCAACCTACACCCCAAACACTTGAAATACGTGATCCAGCAACCACCCCTCAGCTGCCACCATGGCAACTCCTTCCTCCCAGTTCCTCAAACTGAACCCAAGGGGCATGATCAAAATCCTCTGAAGACTGTTCAAACCCCCCTCTCTTGGAATCTTCTCAATGATTCTGCATTTCTTTACATTCCTATTTGAGTATCAGTTGTGTAGCACTCCAGTGGTACTCAGAGAAAAGTGTAATTAGCTCTGTGGGTATTTTCACTCCCCTTAAAACTATAAAATGTTTTGGGACACAGACTATATGCTATCCTTCTTTCACTCTTTCTCAGTGATATGTCAATATTAAAAACCCAATTAAGATCCCTAAATTATGAAGAATTTGAGCAATCCTACCTGTACTGTCACAACTGCTGCTCCTTGGCATTTCTTACCACTACTGCCTCTACACTCCAAATGCAGTGTGGTCTGTTCTTCTCGATTACCATACTGTTTGGGCATTGTGTCCAACAGCTCACCATCCAGGGCAACCTGCTGAGATTCTCGAAGAGCTGCAGTTCTGAAAAATATCACCACGAGGTAAAAGAAAATTTTAGGAAAGGCTTCGGGTTATCTCAGCCAGCACTATAACGTAACAAGACACAAGTTTTCTGTAGTAGCAAAAAACCAAAGGTGTATGTGCAAAGATCTGGCCAAATCCTATCTCTTTACCCGGAAAGTTAAGGAAAGAAGAAAAGCTCTATGGAAAAGTGGTACAACTTTTTAGCCATAAACAAAGCTCCATTTAGAATCTGTGTTCTAGCCAGGCGTGGTGGTGCATGCTTATAATCCTAGTACTTGAGAGGCTGAGACAGGAGATCGCAGATTCAAGGCCAGCCTCAGTTACTTAGTTGAGGCCCCCCCTGCAAATTAGTGAGACTCTATTTCAAAATAAAGAATAAAAAATTGGGCTGGGGTGTAGCTTGGAGGTACAATGCCCCTAGGTTCAATCCCTGGTACCTTATATATATATATATATACACACACACACACACACACACACACACACACACACACACATGCATATGTAGAATCTGTGTTTTATCAGCAAGACTCTGTGTGTGTGTGTGTGTGTGTGTGTGTGTGTGTGTGTGTGTGTGTGTGTGTTTGGTGGGGATATAACCCAAGGGCATTCTACCTCAGAGATATACCCCAGCTCTATTTTTTGTTTTGAACAGGGTCTTACTAGGTTGCTGAGAGTATCACTATATTGCCAAGGCTGTCCTGAAACCTGTGATACTCCTGTCTCAGTCTCTCAAGTACTGGGATGTGCCACCACGCCCAGCTCAAGAAGGTTTTTTAAAGGACTCTAAGATGCAGCCCATTTATTATTCCACAAGAAATGAGACTTCTAACCTAATTTAATCATCCTTGAGGGGCACCATAATGCCAGTGCCAGTGATTTCTTAGGTACTAACCACTTAAGCTGGAACATCAAAGATGCGAATGATAGGGTGCAGTAAGTGCTTCACATTCACGAGGCTCTGGATTCAGCACCCAGTACCACCAAAAACAAAAGCCTACGGGTGATATTTGCATTTATGCCTACACAAGTTTTTTTTACCCCATTATGATGTATAAATACAATGCACCAATAAAAAAATTAAAAAACACAAAAGCCTAAACATGTATGTGGGGCATCCATGCTATTCTGTTTATTAATGTTTTAATGGGTGGATGTTCAAGTTGCACACAACACACACCCAATAAATGCCTGGCTCAAGCACAGCCAAGGAACAACAGTATCAATAAAAAAACTGATTACATGGGATTTGTAAAAATAACCTTCATTCGCTATTAATAAAACAGACCTCTCCACATATTCCTTCTCACTATACTGCAAAGCAAGGATCAAATCCTTTAACAATGGATTATTCTGCATCTACCATGTGAACTTTTTGACCAAGTACCTATGTAAATTTTTTAAATAATATAGCTGTTGGGAGCCATCTTAGCCCACATGATGATGTCACCATTTCGGACATCTCAGCTAGGTACATGGTGAGTGGAAATTGTCTGCAAGCAGACAAGCTTCTCTAGACCAGATAGGGTCACAAGGTGAACTTAATGACTGCCTATTCTCCAGGAAATGTTTACCTTGCCCCTCCCTAAACCTGGCCTGTGACTGCCTCTCCCTAAAGCTAACCCATGACTGCCTTTCCCTCAACTCATGCCTACCCTGCCATTTAATCACTTTAAAAAATGCTTTGTTTAAATCCTCAATAAAAAAGGATACTGAGGGAAGAAGATGACTTCTGCCTTCTTCCCAACTGCCCCATATCTCTAATCATAATAATTTCTCTAAAAATAATAATTTTGACTCTTCACTAAAAATAATAATTTTCTAAAAATAATAATTTTGTCATTTCACTCAAGATACTTCTAACCAGCAGCAGCTTTCAGTGGCAAGAACATGGAACAAGTAATGTCCACTACATACAGTTAAGAAAGCAAAGCATAATGAAATAAAGCAAATCTCACTTCACCCTTTTAACACTGCCTTTCCAATATCAGAAGGTCTCTTTAGAGGAAGCATAAGCAAGTCTTAGTGGGCACTGCTGATACGCAGAAATGCCTCACAGGAAACATGTTAAGACTGACAGTCCTTAAGAGTATCATACAATTGCAATGTGAAATTAAAAGGCTTCTTACAACTCAGTTCACGCAGTAAACGGTCTGGGCCAGTCTTGCCAAATTAACCCCGAGGTGAGAATGCTGACGAGGAAGCCAATCAGACACTAAATCATTCAGGCTGTCAAAGCGGCAAGCACAGAGCGGGTCCTGGAGGCCCCGTGGTCTTACCTGGCCTGCTTTTGCAACAGATTCAGGTCTGTGCACACCAGCTGGGTGGCGTCCTTCTGATTCAGCAGCACAGATGAGGAAATAACTGACACGGGCGGCCTCATGGGGTGCAGAACAGGGGGAGGATGGGGCGCCTCGTGCTTCCGCAAGTTACTTAAAATCCTTTCTTTAGCTAAAAGAAAAGTCATATTTATTTGGTAATGGGTACTAATGAGTACTAATATACTAAATGGGCATAAATTGGCCTGTTTCTTTCATAAAGAATGCTGAAAAGGCAGGCATGGTAGCATACACCTGTCATCCCAGTACTTAGGGGGCTGAGAGAGAAGGATCACAGATTCCAGGCCAGCCTCAGCAAGTGAGACCTTCAGCAACTTAGCAAGATCATGTTTCAAAATAAAGAAAACAAATTGGGCTGGAGGTGTAGCTCAGAGGTAGAATGCCCATGGATTCAACCTCCAGTACCAAAACATAAAAACAAGACAAAATAAAAGAATACCAGAGCTTTCTAGAACAGTTCTTTAAACCATACGCAGCCTAAATGAGTAAAATCATTATTTATGGTTCTTGTGAGTTCTGAGGGAACATGCACAGGCCTAATACTATTTTCCTAAGATCTAAGACGTCAGGAGCTTGGGGAACACTCAACAGAACTGCTGTCCTAGGAAAGTTCGTAGGTTAATGGTAAGGAGCGAAAGCTCATGATCTTAAATTACGACCCCTGAAAGCCTTCACAATATGCTGAGAAGTTTGAACTTGATGTTAGCATAAAACAGATCTAGTAGAGGCTCTAAGCTAACTCGAGATGTGAACCCTCGCCTGGACAATGGATGGGTGAGTGAGTAGGTCCATAGGCAGGTAGTCCAGCTAAGATTTTAATGCCACCATCCAGAGAAACTTCACAGGATAGGAGAGAAAAAAATGAGTATTATAGGATATAGCTGAGTGGAAAATCTGAAATCAGGTCAAGGTTTGAACAATGCTGGAAGTGTAAAAGATAAAATGAAGGAAGACACGGGCATAAATTTTTTAATAGGTAACAAAGGAAAGGAGTCATCAAGGAAACTTCAAGTCAATAAGTCAATACTACTCAAAATGAATTTTGAATACTACTCAAAATAGTACTACTATGAATTTCTGATCTCATTCCAGATGTAACATTCACTTTTCTATTCTTGTTGAGAAAAATCAAAGAAAATTTAATAGCCATGCTTTCACTTGGCCTGAGAAGTACTATTTGTACCCCATAGAGATGGAAATTAACATTCCAAAAAGGTCCAGTACAGCATTGTCCCTTACAGCTGGTGTTTTTCCACTAGAACCACTCTGCACAGATGTGGCAAACTTGGCTATTCATCACTGAATAAGACTTGTGATTATTTGTGTTAAAGTTTCTTTCAAGCAACCTTATAGGTCGTAACTTTAAAAGAAAACCAGGGGCTCTTTCAAACCCAATATAACTTACCATGAATGAAAAATCAAGGACAATATTTTAAATACAAAATAAAAGAGAGAAAAATTAAAACCCAGAGCTTTTTTTTCCTTTTTTTTTTTTTTCAGTATTGGGGATTGAATCCAGGGACATTCTACCTCTGAGCTTCACCCCCAGCCCTATGTCTTATTCTTTATTTTGAAATAGGGGCTCACTGAGTTGCAAAGGGTCTCACTAAGTAGCTGAGGCTGGCCACAAACCTGTGATCCTCCTGTCTCAGCCTCCCAAGAATTGGAATTACAAGTGTGTGACACCACGCCCGGCTTCCCAGGGCCTATTTTTGACAGCAAATGACAAAACTTTTGAATCCAACAAAACATATTGGTTCAAGAAAAAGAACTCTGTGTCACAAGTGAGCTGGCCAAATTTTCCCTATAATCACAAAGACAGTTCAGTTACTGGATAAAAATCATCACCTAATCTATTCTCATTTGAGAAAAAGCTGAAAGTTATTATTTTGAACTCTAGGCCCACATTTTGTTTAAAATTGCAACCTGTACTGATGGACAGAAACAGGGGGTAGTATTCTCAGCACTAAATGGCAGGATCTCTTCCACATTTATGGACCACAGGAGCCCATGTGGGCAAGTTATCTGACCATTTTACACCCTGGGTTCCTTCTCTGTTCAATGAGAAGAACCCACCACTGAGTTGTGAAGACTGAGTTAATGATATAAAGTAATAGAACCACAGTGGCCAGAACAAACTAACGGCTCCATTAATTCTGAGAAAACAGACTTTGAGGGCAAAGTTCAGGCAACATAAGAGCACTACAGACAGATGAATATAAGCAAACAGCATTCAACAGTCTCCAGATATACAAACATGTTCCTCCTTCTCATTAACAAACTTTCAGGAATAGAAATGAGAACCTATATAGTTAAGTGAAGGGAAATTTTCATACATTCCTCTACCTACCTTTCCGTATTTTTTTCAATAGGATATAGAATTTTTAGAATCAGAAAAAAAATATTATTTCAGAAAGAAAAAAAATAAATCTTGGAGAAAAAAATTTTGCAGTTTTAGATGAGATTGTTCGGCACCTTCATTTTGTAGATGAGTAAAGTGAATCCCAAAAAGGATCTTAATTTCATTTATTCATATAACTACCAGGCTGACTGGAGCAGAAGTAGAATAAGGAAATTTTTGCCTTTCTCTGAATCACTTCACTCTTTTATTATACTATATATTGTAATAGATTATACTATATATTATAATAATTGGGGCAATAATCACAATTAAAATTTTATTATATGTCCTATTTTTAAAAATACATTCAAAGCTGGGCATGGTGGCTCATGCTTGTAATCCCAGCACTTGGGAGGCTAAGACAGGAGGATCACACAGGTTCAAAGCCAGCCTCAGCTACTTAGTAAGACCCTGTTTCTAAATAAAATATAAAACAGGTCTGAGAGTATAGCCCAGAGGTAGAAAGGCCCTAGGTTCCACCCCTAGGACCACACACACACACACACACAAAAATACATTCAATAACTAACATTAATAAACTCAAGCTGGGAATAGTGATACATGCCTGTAATCTCAATACTCAAGAGACTGAGACAGGAGGATCGTAGGTTTGATGCCAACCTGAGCAACTCAGCCAGACTTACCCAGTTTGGTAAATAGCCCTTAAGCAACTTAGTGAGACCCTGTCTCAAAATAAAAAAATAAAAGAACTGGGTTGTGGCTCAGAGGCAGAATGTCCATGGATTCAATCCCCAGTACATATATATACATAATATGTATATGTGTGTATATTAGATATTATAATGTATGTAAATATATAGGTAAAACACAGATAGGTAAGTTCAAATTTCATTTTCTGTTCTTTTTCTGTTGTGTAGTACATCAGTACCTTTGTAGGTTAAATGGGGTTTTGTGGCTTAGCATATAACTGGTCATTTATAACACTGTCTCTCTAGAAAACTGCACTGTGAGAAATGAACAGCTTCAGAATACAATCCATTTGGATGGTAATTTTTCCAGATACAGAAGAGTTTATAAAACAAGAAACAGACTTCTGAATGTTAAAATTATAAGCCCAAAATAATTATATTTGAGGCTGTACTTTACACATACTTTCCTAAGTAAACTGAAAAATCTTTTTAAAGCTTCACAGAAGAGATGGACCAACCCTCTCTTTAGTTACACCAGTAAAGTGTAACTGGAAAGTCTGTGAGCAGCTGCTTCTTAAGAGTTCTTTTAGGGAGGGTTAGAGTGTGGAAGACGTGACCACCAATGGCTCTGATTCAGTCACCCACTCCCTCGCTCATTCACTGGGGCCGATGCTCATGTGACTCACCCATCAAGGGATCGGTGAAGTCCAGCTGCACTGACACGCTGCAGGCAGCAGCACAGGCCTCGAGCTTGGCCTGCATCCACACACCAACCGTCTCCTGGAACTCGTGACGTATGCGCTCCATGTTCAAGTACTCCATCCACAGATCCTGGAGTGAAACCACAGTACTTGAACTCTGATGAACAGATGAATCATTATTCATGTGTAAAACTATATATTTAACTATACGGTGAACCAGTAAGTGTCAATATGAGGTTGTCCACTCCAACTGCTCCAGCATTAGGATGGACTGCATTTAATATGGCCACTACTGACCTTAGAAATAGTTGCAAATTTTTTTGACAGACCCACTATATGTATATTTACAAATATTATGTATATATGCTACTGAGTTAACAAATTGCAGTTAATCAAATCTGGATTAGGCCGGGTGTGGTGGTGCACGCGTGTAATCCCAGCAGTTGGGAGGCTGAGACAGGAGGATCGTGGTTCGCAGACAGCCTCGGCTCTTAGTGAGGCCCTTTACAATTCAGTGAGACCCTGTTTCAAAATAAAGAATAAGAAAATAGGGCTGTGGGTTTTGCTCAGAGGTAGAACACCCCTGGGTTCCATCCCCAGTACCACAAAACAAAACAAAACAAAAAATCTGGATTAAATCAAGCCTCTAAATCCAAACACTAATTGATAGGAAATAAAGGGGACAGAAAAATATGTAAAACCGTGCCACAAAATACAATAATAAAAATATAGGCTGTAAGAGAAACCATCAAACGACCCAGTTTCTTCAACAAACTGCAAAAAAAAAAAAGGAATAAGAAAAGAAACTGTATATTAGCAGATTTACAGGACACATCAACCAATCACAAAATGTAGATCTTAATTCAAACAAACTGTAAAAATAAGTAAAATTAAAGCTAGGTCTGGTGGTACAGACCTGTAATCCCAGCTACTCAGGAGGCTGAGACAGGAGGATCACAAGTTGGAAGCAAGCCAGGACAACTTAGTAAGCTTCTGTCTCAAAACAAAAATTTTAAAAGGGTGATGGGAGAGTTGCCCAGCAGTAGAGTGCTTCTGGGTTCAATCCCCAATACTTCAAAAATAATAAAAAAAATTTAAACTTCTATGACACTTATAAGACAACTGGAAATTTGAACACTGACTAGATATTTGATATTAAGAAATTATTGTTAAAATTTTTAGATGTAAATGTGATTGGGTTACTTTTTTTGGGGGGTGGAGTAGTGGGGGTGGAACCCAGGGGCTTTTCTACCTCCGGGCTATGCTCCCAGACCTATTTTATATTTTATTTGGAAACAGGGTCTCACTAAGTTGCTGAGAGCCTCACTAAGTAGCTGAGGCTGGCTTTGAACCTGTGCGATCCTCCTGTCTCAGCCTCCCAAGCGCTGGGATTACAAGCATGTGCCACCATGCCCAGCTCTGGGTTACATTATTTTTATCTTTATCTTTTAAAACTCAAATGAAGGTTTAGCTCCAAGATAATATGACAGAGTGAGTATAGACAAAACTAAATACATGATATATGAAGGGAACAAGAGAAGGATACGTCCATTACACTGTTCTATTTTTCTACATGGTGGAATTTATTCTTACTAAAAGATGAAATGTCACTTTTATCTCTGCACTAAATAACTGTTGACAGAGGCTGCCAGATGAAAGCAAACACACGGAGTTAATGATGACTAGGCAAAAGACAAAATCTAGAGCTTTAATTACAGATTAAAAACTACAACAACAAAGGAGTTACCATGGCAAATGGCAAAGACTGACTTTAAAAAAGGGAAGAGAAGAAAGCGATTAATTGTGCAGATGCTGAGGAACCAGGAAAAATCTGAGAGAACCAAAAGAGCTATCATCAATTTTTTTTTTTTTTTTTTTTTTTTTTTTTTTTGTGTGTGTGTGTGTGTGTGTGTGTGTGTGTTACTGGGAATGTAATGTGGGGGCCTCCTACCTCTACCTACACTTCCTCTCTCCGACACCCCAGACATATTTTTTACTTGGAAACAAGGTCGCTCTAAGTTGCTGAGAGCCTAAGTTGCTAAGGCTGGCTTCAAACCTGTGATCCACCAGGCCCAGCCGTATGGTTTTTTAAGACACTGATCATGTATCTACTATGTGCAAAGACCTAGATAAGGATTTAGGATGTAGAATATAAAGAAGAAATGAGCATGGAACAGTTCTCAAAAAATTTCAGGAAGCCAGGCATGGTGGCACACACCTGTAATCCCAGTACTTGGGAAGCTGAGACAGGAGGACTGCAGGTTCAAAGACAGCATCAGCTACTTAATAGTGCCCTCTGCAACTTAGTGAAACCCTGTTTCAAAATAAGGAATAAAAAATAGGGCTGAGGGTAAAGCTTGTAGATAGACTGCCCCTGAGTTCAATCCCCAGTACTGCCAAAAAAAAAAAAAAAAAAAAGAAAAGAAAAAGAATTCAGGACACTATAACCTTGTACTTATTTTTCTTATTTCTCTGGCCCTACATTCCCAGCCTTATTTCTCTGTACATTAAGTGTTATTTCTAAGGTTCTACCTTCAGTCCCTTGCTTAATCTAAATACTCTATTGAACCCAATTTTCTTACCCAGCCTCATTCCTGAATTCTAGATCTGTATCTCCCTTCCAGGCCAACTCCCTGATAAGAGCTGTCTTTGAAGCAGGCATTTCCTTTTACAGAATTTCCCTATCTTGGCAAAGAGCACTTCTTAGCTGCCCACATTAAATACTTGAGAGTCCTTGTATAATTAATCAATCACAAAGTCCTACTGATTGTTCAATAATATTTTTAATTCCTCCATTTCCTTAATCACTGCTGCTTTTCTGACAGCTCTCCAAATAAGGCTTCAGAATTGGGGACAGAGACGTGGCTTCAGTTGTACAGTGCTTGCCTAGCAAGCAAGAGGCCCTAGGCTGAAATCCTTAGCACTGCCAAAACCAAAAAGCAAAATAAACAAAACTTCAGATAAAATCCAAATTCTGTAAAAAATACACATGGCCCCTAAGTCACTCCCTCCATATGCATCTCTGTCTTTCAGTCGGCTTTTCTCAGCTGCTCTGCCCTCACCTGCACCATTCTGAACAAGCCCTGTCTTTGCGCACAGTCGTCTGGCTGCCAATGAACACCTGTGCCGCTCCCAGCACTGTGCCATTCCTCTCAACCTGACCAGCTGCTGCCCGTCCTTCAGGTTACCATCCAGCCCAGCCTGAAGCAGGGGCTGCTCCTGTGTCCCACTGTACTGTGCCCTCTGCTGCCAGCCTCGATCAGTGACGCAGGAACTGCTTAGTCCCCAATTTGACAAAAAGCTCCTGTCCTAAGGAACTGTATCAGATTTGTTTTTATGTTTTTGGCATTAGGCACCTGAAACCCAGAATACATTAAATAAATATTGAAGGAAGAAAAGAGAAGGAGAGCGGAGGAGAAGAGAAGTGAAACATCTACTAGAGATGAAACACCACATACTATGTGGAAGCAGGCAGGCTTAAAGATCCAAAGGAAAGTCTCTTAAATCTTAGGAGGTTCCTACATCTTATCGGGGTGTTGGTATCAGTGCCCAATACAGTTAAGGCCCTAGAAAAGAGGATTCAGAATAGAAGAGATATGTCTTGCCCATCCATGCCTGTCCCCAAGCTCGTGACAAAAGCTTAAAGAAAATAAAGTTTAGAAATTTGAGTCTGAAAAAGGCTCACAGACATCTTTGGGTACCATAGAAGGAAGAGGTGAGGCACACAGAGACAAACAAGTGCTCCAGAAGAGCAACCAGGGCTGAGACAGACACGCCAGCCTCCTCAAAGCCCAAGGGAGCCGCCATCTCTTCCCTACAACTGTCTTCTGTATCATGAATGGCCATTTAAAATTCTTTCCCTTTATGGCTGAGTATGTAGCTCAGAGATAGAGCACTTGCCTAGTATGTGTAAAACTTTGGGCTCAAGCCAGGCGTGGTGGCACATGCTTGTAATCTCAGTACTTGGGAGGCTAAGGCAGGAGGATTTCAGGTTCGCGGCCAGATTTAGCTACTTAGTGAGAACCTCCACAACTTAGTGAGACCCTATTTCAAAATAAAGAATACAGTATGAATATAATGCACCAATAAAAATATAAATAAAAATAAAAATAAAAAGAAAGAAAGAAAGAATATATTTAATCTTTATTTTGGGGTATAACTCAGAGGCAGAATGCCCCTGGATTCAAAAACCAGTACCACAAAAAATAACCCCTTTGGGCTCAATCCCTAGCACTACAAAAAGTATCTTTCCCTGTGTTCTTTATGGCAGAGATGATGCTTAAGTATTCAGCTGGGCCAGGCGTGGTGGCGAACGCTTGTGATCCCCTCACGCTTGGGAGGTGGAGACAGGAGGACTGCACAGGTTCGAAGCCAGTCTCACTGGCTTAAGAGACCCTGTTTCCAACTAAAAATATAAAATAGGTCTGGGAGTGTAGCCCGGAGGTAGAAGGGCTTCCAGGAAAAACAACAACAACAACCAAAAAAAAGTGTTCAGCTGCTAACAATTTAAAATAAGAATACAAACAATTAAAAAAAAACTATGTGTATGTAAGATTATAAAAAGGCTGAGAAAGAGCTTAGGCCTTCAGAGGAAAACTGGAGAATCAAAAGGCAATAATATGCTCTCTGTATAATCACTTAGAACTGATAAAACTCACAAACACAATGGCCATTCTTGTGACCACCTATTTCCATACCAATAAGTGGTTTTGCCATTAGATTAAAACTATGACAAGTTCAAATCACATTCAGGAATGCTAACCACAACACTGTCACGGTTTTACCTGCTGATTCTGCATCACTTTTGCTAGCCTGTGAACATCATAGTGCTTTGGTAAAGAAGGTATATAGGTATCTCCTTTTTGAAAGCTTTCATCTTCTAGCCATAATACATATACATTGAAGAGCCTAAATGAAAAGAAACACAGTTATATAAAATATTTTTAAATCTGCACAGGTACAATTCCTTACATTGCTAGAAACTCTGGCACCAAACCATAAAGAAAGCCGGGAATTCAGAAAATGTGTCCAAAGACCACTACCTCTACTTCCACAGCCCAGCAGGGAAACCCATCACAGATAATTAAAATATGGTGCAATCACTGCTAGAACAAAAGGCCTGAAGAAGGGGCTCCGAGAGCACTGTTGTTAACATGGGACTAAACATTCCACAAAGAAAATAACTGAAAGAGGATCTGAACCTGGAGCTTCGCTTTCATGGGCAATTCAGTCATGGCGAAGGCCCCATGGCCATCTCCTGCCTTGAAAAATCATTAATAGAATTTACTGCATGTGTGTACCTGCTCTCACTAAAAAGAAATGAAACAAAGCTAGGCTTACAAAAGCCTTGATTTTCCAATAAAAAAAAAATTATTTCTTTTATTTTTATTTGATTTTACAGGGAACACAGTCCCCCTATAAGGTCACTGGTATTCTAAGTAGCCATGTGCATCAAGAGCTCTAGAGAAGTAGGTAGCACATGCAGACGACTGGGTGGGGGCCAGACGGGAGCATGTGGTGGCGATACTTGACCAGGTGCAACACTGCTCCTTTGCCTCCAGGACAGCGTGTCCAGGAGACACACGGACAGGGAAGAGGCTGGTAGGTGTATGGTTCTTTTAGCTTCAGACCCAGTGAGACAGATGGCCACTTTATAACATACCACAGGAGGGGATTTAAAAGAGGCAGAGGGAGTATTGAAGACTTTCTTGTCTTATCTAAAATGTTTAAAGAGAAAGCCTTCCACAGGTTAAGCTTGGCAAAAAAAAAAAATCAGTAAATAAATAAATTTTCCTTCAACCAAGCAAGTTCAGGGGAGAAATCATTTTGGAGGCTGGGAGCAAACCCTAAGGCCTATGGTCAAGTAAGCCTGAGGCCTCAGTGTTAGATAAAACCTTAGATTTCCTCACAAGCTGTTTTGTCATCAGGGCTAATTATTAACACTCATTTTTACTAAGTCTAATTTATATAGACTAATATTTGACTTATATTAAACTTACAAATGAAAGTGAAGGAATAATATAAAAAAAAAAAACTCATTTCAGAGTTAACCTTTGGGACATAGTTGGGCATAGTGCCTGTTAGGATAAGAAGTCTGGGGAGACTCCTTGACAAACACACCCCCGGGTGAATCCCTGAATCCACTGAGGAGTCCATGAGCCATATTTATAGATCCCTGCCTTGAACATTTATTTGTTTGAAAGAGCTATTCTAGCAGGCGGTAATATTTAATACTTGTGTGTCAGCTGTGATCAATTTGGTTTATTTCTATTTTTACATAAAGAAACAGAAGAGTGTTAACCCTCTGATTATCAGACTCCAGCCACTTGAGACAGCTACATCCAAATGGCTGATTCACTTCTCTTGAAGAACATAAATGAGAGACAAATCAATGTGCAAATGGATATCAAGGCCACCTTTCATATTCAACCTCTAGAATCTGTCCCACAGCTAACCACTGCAGCAGAGTAGCTGTGCTACAGACAGCAACGGGAACGGCTAAATAACCATCTTACCTCACAAGTTCTGTGTGCAATTCTGGTGAAGTCAGGTAACCAGGGGTGCCAGCCTGACTCTCCAGTGGCCCTTCACTGCCCTCTGCTGGAACACAGAGGGCCTTGCTGGCAGCGTGGTGAAAGTCAGCAACTTCTGTCAGACGCCTCTTCATATCTTTCAACAAACTGATATGAACAGGACTTTGAAAAAACCTTCTTCCAATACAACCATCTATGGGTAACCTAAAAAAAATATGAACAAAGATCTATAACCTTTCAACACAAGATGCTTTTTCTATGTGGCACAAAAGAGGAATTAACAAGGCAAGTTACTGGGGCTGGGTACACATACCATTAAATTAATACCTATTACTTCTGACTCAAAAGGATATTTTGAGGATCCCAAAGTGGTAAAGTGCCCCTGGATTCAATATCCGGTAACAAAAATATCTAGGGTAATAAATTTTAAACAGAGAGGGAGAGAGATTCTAGCTAGAGGTCACCAAAGAATGACTCTCACCCCTACCTCACAGTGTCAGAAGACACAATGGGCTCAAAGGCACTTACTACCATTGTGGGTACCGTACCCATACTGCGGTCCTGGGCGGTGAAGATACAGGAGGAAGAACTTCTGCCAAATGAGTGGCAGAAGAGGGTGATCCGAAGGTGTGACCAGAGCCTGTTGGGCCCAGCGATAAATCAGCAGCCTCTGCAAGGATGGGACGATAGGAAGCTTCAGCTGGGCCTGGGCTTTCTACAAGAGAGGACTGGCTTTAGCAACTACAAAACAAACACAATCTCAAACTCTTACTCTTTCTAAATAATCCCAAGAAAATACTAAATATTTTGTTCTCAATTCAGTAAGAAAAAAAAGCCATAGAAAATTTCTTTCTCCAACCCACTACTGACACTCAACTTTTGCTGTCAAGACATTTCACAGACCCCAGCCTCAAAATGGGTCTTAAGAGACAGCTTGTCTAACCTCATTTCCATTTCAAAAATTCTTTGACACGTAAAATGCTACATAGCAAGACAATGGAATGCTATAAAGACCAAAGTAAATCTCAAACTTTATTGGTCTTTTGAAATGTTAGGTTTTATAAGGATTTCCAAGAATGATGAATTCCTTGACAGGCTCCGAAACGCAAATGTGAAGCCTACACTATGGCACCTAAAGCAGGTCTTTAAATCTAGCCTTAGTCTAGTCTTTCTCGCACAGTAGTGAGCCTAAGAACCAGCCAGGGAGTTTTTAAAAAGAAATTCCTAGTTACAACCCAGACTCAGAGACTCAGAATCTGAGAAAGCTGGGGTCAGGAATCTGGTTTTTAACAAGTTCTTAAAGGAAGTCTGATGCATTTGGAACACAATTGCTTTAAACCAACAACTCCTCAGTCAACTAGGTTATGACTCTAGTCACTAGAGTCTCATTATCAAATGGACCTTGGAACGCCAAGTTTACACTCAATTATATTAGAGTTTCTGTTGCTATTGTTTTTTGTTTGGAAACAGGGCCTTGCTAGGTTGTTGAGAGTCTTGCTGCACTGCTGAGGCTGATCTCAAGCCTGTGATCCTCTTGTCTCAGCCTACCAAGTACTGCCGTTATAGGCATGTGCTGCCATACCCAGTTACAAAAGCGTTTTAAGTATTGGTTTGGTGTTTTAAGCTTTTCAAATATTCACGAGAAAAGAAAACATAGAAGTTCACAAGCTAAGGTGATTTCCTCAGCATTGAAGTATCAGCTACCTCCCACCACTTAGATGCAGAAGTATTATTTGCACCTTCAGAGCTTGGTCAGGGGTAAAAGCAGAGTTTATGACCAATTCCCCTTCAACAACTCTTCGGAGCTGGGAGTCTTCTTCAAAGATGGATTCCATGTTCAGCACAGTCCATGCAAACCAGACCTATGATGACACCAGGCAAAGGGAGAGAAACGAGTCACCACCTCCAACTGACACAGTACATCCTCACAGTTCACAAATCAACATCTTTTTTAGGATTGGGGATGTAGCTCTCTGGTAGAGGGCTTGCCTATCATGCATAAGGGCTTGGGTTTCATCCCCTGCACTGCTAAAACAAACAAAAATTTGTGTATATTCAATCTCGGTCATCAAATATTTGGTTTCTAAAATTAATAAACATTTAATGTCTATTTATAGTCTTGTCACACTTATAGAATTAAACAAAAAGATAATTGGAAAATGTTAAACTCCTCTGAAAAGACTATGTTAGGATAAGAAAAATGTCCATTCACTCAATAATATTTACTGGACAAGCTTGGTACACAAGGTACATAAAAAAGGACCAGACATGGGCTCTGTCCTTAAGAAGTCCTTTCCATCTGTTGTATAGACAAAACTAATACTACGCAACCAAAACTGTGACAGGAGCAGTGGTGAGGACTGTGTGGGGCTCTGTGTAGAGATGGGCAGAAAGGGCAGTTCCCTAAGAGACTCAGCAAGGCAGAGAGCAGAGGTGGAAACACAGGCATGAGTCCAAGCAACAGCAAAGAGCTGGCTTCAGCTTCATCACAAGAAGTCAGAGGGAGAGAAGGAAGTAAGACTGAGAGGCAACCTGATGTAAGTGATGAGACAGACATGGTTTTATACACAGTCTGAGAGCTGGTAATAATGCTGCTGATGACAGTGACAAAAGGCAGTGCTCAGTGAGTGCTAGCGAGGTGCTAAGCACTGTTCTAAATGCTTTACCTACAGGTGCCATCATACTCCCATTTGACAACTGAGGACAGAGATGAGGACAGACAAGCTGCCCAAAGCAGAGCTAACAAATGGCAGAACCAAGACTAGAACCTCAACCACTCTGAGTCAGGCCACTGACCTAATTTCAGGTAACTTCTGTAGCCAGGAGGGGCGACAACACCTCAACAGAGGGTAGCTGTGATAATGAAGTGGAAAGTATACTTCTAGGTACTAAATGAGAAATAAAAAACAGTTCTTGTAGGCTATTAGTAATGTACTAGCAAGGATGATAACAATATTAAGCTCAGGGAAATTACAAATGGTCCTGAGTGGGCTTCCTACCTGAGTGGGCGTGGCCAAACCCTCCACAAAAGAAGGAGTGATGTTGCCTGCCACGATCCAGCTCACCAACGAAGAGAGCAGACTCCGGTCACAGTGGTAACCCAAAGCATTCTACAGCGGGAGAAGAGGTGGGAGAGAAGAGGCATTTTCAAAAACCTGATCATCGCCAGGCATGGTGGTGCATGCCTGTCGTCCCAGTACTTGGGAGGCTAAGACAAGAGGATAGCAGGTTCAAGACCAATCTTGGCAAGACAGCAAGACTCTGTTTCAAGACAAAAACATTTTTAAAAAGGGGGACTTAGGGGTGTATCTTAGAGGTACAATGTCCCTGAATTTAACTCCCAGTAACACACACACACACCATTGACTCTTTCGAGAGTATTAGCAACTGTCTCACTACAATGGAAGATTCTGGTAAGATACATATTTCAAGAAGTCCAGCAGCACAAGCAGTTCCAGGCCATGGACTACAGCCACATGCAACAAACAAGGCCATTCCTGGGTGTTCTTTCCTTTGACTTCCACTGACCAGGATTACTGAGATAAGACACCATTAAGGCAACACTTTTAAAAGCTATGGCAGCCAGGCATGGTGGCGCACACTTGTAATCCCAGCATTCAGGAGGCTGAGACCAGAGATTTTGGTTTGCAGACAACCTCAGCTATTTAGTGAGGCCCTCTGCAACTCAGTGAGACCCGGCTTTCAAAATAAACAATAAAAAACAGGGCAGGGGGTGTAGCTTGGAGGTCGAATGGCCTTGGATTCCATTCCCAGACCCGCAAAAAAAAAAAAAAAAAGATAGTGGCCACAGAATAAAGAATAATACCCAGAACCTTTCAGGAGAACCTTTTAAAAAGCTACCAAACATAAATTCTAATGGGTTACCTTATGCTGCTGGTAGAGTAATTTCTGTACACAGTCTTCCTCCAGCAGCTGAAAGGCTGTTTTACACAAGTGGTCCATGAGGAAGAGGATGGATTGTTCCCGGTACCAAAGATGCTGGCCTATGAGAGCCTGAACCCAGAACTCCAACACAGCAACAGGGCCCACTTCGTTAGGCTGGGTGCTTACAGATATGTGTGCCTGTGCGGAAACATTCAGGTGATACGAAAGGTAACAACCAGCCTCCCATTTTTAAAACACCAACAAAACAGGTTTTACCTCCATTAAAGCCCTAATCTGTTGGCCTTCTCAGTGCCAGAAGCACGGTACCAAGTGACTGAAAATGACCACATCGTCAACGTGCTAACACCAAAGCACTTTGTGGTTGGGGAGAGGGGCGAGGGAACATCTGAGCGTCTGCAAGGGCCCTGACCTGGATCATGCTGTTGAGCAGCTTCACGTTGTCCCCGAGACTGGCTCCTGTCAGGTGCTGCGCCACCTTCTGGGTGACCTGCTGTGTGACACCCTGCGGTACGCCACTGTCCAAGTGCAGGAAGAGGAGGAGGTGTGACAGAAACCTGCCAGGCACACAGGAGCACACGCTTTACATTCGATCAGGAGTCAGCAGACATGACAGTAAATTACTTGTGAGGAAACAGAAAATATTAAATTGGTTCCATTTATAGACCAAAGTTCTCCTTAGGGATGCTGATAAATCTGCAGGAATTTCATTTTCATATTTAATGTAAATTAATGGAAATTTATCTACCTGTAGAATTGTAATGAACAGATCCAATACAAACACATGCCACTTAAAGAGCAATAGAGGAAACACCCCAAAACACCACTCTCCCCTCCACACCTCTCACCTCTGCTAATAAAAGCAGACATGTTTTCCAAGTCAATCATTCAGTTACCAAACTCCCCTAGAGCCCAGAGTGCTAATGTTTTAAAACTTCTGAAAAAGAGCTCCCAGTCCTAATGCTTTCCAATTGCAGTCAAATGTCTAGGAGAAGAGCCTAAGAATCTATATTTAATAAGCCCCTCAGGTGTTCCTCATTGTTACTAAGTCTGAGACACACAGCAGACAAACTTCCCTGTGCCTTCCCCTGTGCCTCACCCACTCCAGGGCTCCTCCACATCTGGCCTCACCTCCCCCTGTATCCCTCTTCAGGAGGCCCAGCCACATGCTCTACTTCCTGCCTCCTGAAAGGGTAGCCCCTTGCCACCTTCCTTTACATCTTAGCAATTCACAACACTGCTGTGCTCTGCCTACAGTGCACAGTGTAGGCAATGACAAGCAGTATGTTTTGCTAATGTTACAATGGCAAAGCTATTTGTGCTCACTGTCAGAAGGACTAGTCCCAGAGTCTCATGAAAACAACTGCTCTTTCAAACAATGGTAAGCTTTAATAAGCAAGCCCGAGTTAAATGAGAAAGTAAATACCTTTCACAATACTAAAACTGAATCATCAGAATCACCAACCTGCATTCTAAACTGAGTGCAGAAGTGTTCTGCCTCATAAAAAATACACGATGCCAGGCGTGGTGGTGCACACTTATAATCCCAGCATTTGGGAGGCTGAGACAGGAGGATCGCAGTTTGCAGCCAGCCTCAGCTACTTAGTGAGGCCCTCTACAACTTAGTGAGCTCTTGCTTCAAAATAAAGAATAAGAAAAATAGGGCTGAGAAAGTAGCTCGGGGGTAGAATGCCCCTGGGTTCCATCCCCAGTACCGCAAAAAAAAAAAAAAAAAAAAAAAAAAACCACTATTGAAATATCATTCCCTTAATTTTATGTAAGAACCAAAAGACGTACTGTTCTCACTGGGACACAGGCAGAACATACTTACTGCTCATTCTTCAGAAGGTAATACTGGCAAGGGTAGAACAAAGGTAGAATCTTATCCAGGACATGGACCACTGTTCTCAAATGCCTTGACTGGACCAGAATTCCCAACAGCGGGATGCCTTCCGCACAAAACTTCTCAATGCTATGGAAAAAGAAAAGGTGATGGAGGATACAAGGTAGCTGGCTTGTAAACTTACATTTTTCTAAAGAGCTCCCAGGCTACAATACATAGGTTATAGCTCAGGTCTCTTAACAATTTTAGTTTGTTTGTTTTGTGGAGCTTGAGATTAAACCCAGGGACATTCTACTTATGAACTACACCCTGGCTCTATTTTCTTTATTCGGAAACAGGGTCTCACTAAGTTGCAGAGGCCTCACTAAGCAGCTGAGGCTGGCCACGCACCTTCCATCCTCCTGTCTCAGCATTCCACGTACTGGGATTACACCCAAATCCAAGCTTTTTAATGCCTGTCTTCACACAGAAATATTCAACTCCGAATTCCGGAAGTACAAAAGAACTTAAAAGTTCATCTATATTTTCATTTTATAAATGAGACAAGAGAAATATTGTGCTTCAAATCACATAATTTCCTGGGGTGGTGTAACGATGAGACCACAGTTATAAATCTGTGGATTACAAGCGTGTGCCACCACGCCCGGCCTTCTCAAACACTTCTTCTAAGAGCTAAGAAGGTCCCCTATCTGGTTAATCCCACAAGTGACTGCAGTAAAGGGTAGATTCAAAAGTCAGTTCAGTCTGTCAGTATAACCGGCAAATTCTTCTAAAACCAATGTTTTTGGATAATGGGGCAGTACTGTGAATTGAACTCAGGGACACTCACTCTACCACGGAGCTACATCCCCAGACAGCCTGTTTAGGTTTTTGTTTTGTCTTGTTTTGTTTTGTTTTGTTTTGTTTAAATGGGAGTCTCCCTAAATTGCCCAAGGCTAGCCTTGAACTTGGCAATCCTCCTGCTTCAGCCTCCTGAGTAGCTGGGATTACAGGCGTACACCACTGCACCTGGCTTCTAAACCCAACTTGTCATAAAAATTTTCTTTCTCTTTAGCTCACCTTAGAGATTCTATCATTAGCAAAGAATCTTAAATTTAGGAAGAAAATAGATGATCCATATAAAGATTCGCTTTTTAGATTTATTTATAATTGCAAAACTCAGTTGCAGAAATAACCTAAGTAAACCTGAGGAAAGGCTATTCAATGGGAATTTAAAATAATGCAGATGACGGCCCAGAGCGACATGGAAGAAGACTTGTTATAATGATACTGGGGGGAAGTCATAAAAATTTCATCTTAATTACTGCAACTACTAGTAAAGAAAAGTTAAAGAGGGAAAAATACACAGATGACATCACAACAAGATGTTTTTTGTACTAGAGTGGTAAAAATGTTGGCTTTCTCTTTTCTGTAGACTGGTTATATTGCTTTAACTCTAGAGGAAAAAATGATTTTTTAAAAAATGCAAAGTCTACTACATGAAGAAGGCATGAACAATACTGGAAGCAAAAAACAAACGATATGGAATGTTATAAAAATACATTATGGCTCTAAAACAGATCTAAAATATCAGATAAAAACCAACAGAAAAAAGGCATTTTTGGTTGCGTTTTTTATGCTTTGTATGAGTCCATTTATTTATTTACTTTTATGGGTACATTATAGAAAAGCCATGTTTTAGTATGAGAAGGACTCTGGGTAATTTTCTGACTGTTGTTCTCTGTACTGCCTATAATGTTATGTTCATACACAACTTGTGCTCCTGCTTACTCTACCCCCAATCCCAAGTCTATCATCTGATTGTTTTGTTATTTCCTGTACTTTAGAACATCTGCATCCCAGATGACCATGTAAAATCAGCTCCAAAAGGAAACACTTATTCCTATACTTGCCCCCATGCAGGATTCCGGTAACCAGCCCTAGACAAATATATATGTATGTTTAGAGAACCCATGGTAGTGAATAGTTACAGAACCAGAATGGATACAATTAATTAAAGAAATCATGAAACAAGCTCAAAGAGCTGTACTGAAAGAACCAACATGTCCAGTGGGTCACAGACACTTATCCTAAGTGTGTTACATGTATTATAACTCACTTAAGCCTCATAAAGCAAGTTCAATGTTACCATTATTTGCATTTTATAGATGAAGATCCTGCAAGTCAGGAAATTGTTAATGGCACTACAGCTACTGAAAACCATGTAAAGAGTACCTTCCTAAGAGCCTAAACAAGTCCAGCCTTCTCTAGGTCAATCTACCCTTTCTTACTTAGCTTTCAAATGTATCCATTAATTTGCCTTATCACTGTCTGATCACTTCCATCCTCCAAAAGGAATAATGGGCTTCAGCCAGAAGTACTCCCCTCCTCTCACCCGCTCACTCAGACACTAGATGCTCCTTCTCATATTCAGTCACTCTATTAGAATTTATTTACTACCTACCAAGAACAAGCTCCATGAAAACTCCAAGAATTTATTTTAAATATATAATTTTCATACTTCCTATATATTGGGGAGCAGTAAGTGAACATAAGTACATTTGGGAAGTATTCTGCCTTGATAACCCATTAATCGAGGCTAATTATTTGGCCCTAAGTACCTCCATATAGGTTTAATGGACACTTTGACTCTCAAGAGGTGAAAGATGAGGTTTCAAAATTCCTTGTTACAAGGTTGAACAACCCTGGAGGATCAGCCCAAATATGGTACCTGTGGCCCACCGCCGTCATAGATAAAGCAAGATAACAGCCAATGGGCATTCCTGCTTTCACAGCCTTCAAGAGAGGATGGAAGGTGGGCGACTCCGTCATGTCAGGCACCGCGCTGAAGAAAGGCACAGTTGGACAATTCTGCTGTATTCCACAGTCGTTTCTGTGCAATTTTAACCTCAAAATCAAATTCCAGGCCCACTGGTTAAATGAAGTCTCAGGAGTTTCTCCATATCGAACAATACTGGCCAAATATGAAACCTAAAACATTTATTTTAAATCAAATTAGTCAAACCAAATTAAATCAGTAGCCTCACCTATCCATCTCTTTTTATGATCAATAATGCCTTTGTGAGAACTACCTACTTACTGGTATTCAATTAACATTTATGGCACTACATTAAAGTGATTTCTCACAGCTGACCACCTCTACTCACCTGCTAGTCACTTTGTGAAGCTCAAACAAAAGAGATATCAAAGTTGATCCTCAAAGAATGATGCTAATAAATAAGTTTAGGAATGAGCTGGGAGGAGGGGTGACTCATTTACAACATGTTAAATTTGAGTGGTATAAAAATTCCCACCATGACTAATTTCAAGCTATTACTAAACAACCTAGCTGCAAAGTTTCTGAAAATTTAACAGTTCTCCTGAACCAGCTCAAGCGAGCTCCGGCATACTACTGTAGCTCAACTCAAGTTCTAGAACACTAAGTGGTTAGAGAAGCTACTCTATAAGAAAAAAGTCAGATCACAGTTCATGAACAGCCTCAGCTACTTAGTGAGGCCTTCTGCAACTCAGTGAGACCCTGTTTTAAAAATAAAGAATAAAAATTATGGCTGGGTGTATAGCTCAGAGGTAGGATGCCCCTGGGTTCCACCCAGTACTGCCAAAAAAAAAAAAGTCTAACCATAAAAGTCAATTTAGCATCTTAAATTGCCAGAAATGTTCTCAGAATATCGAATAATTAATACTGTAATTTCATCTGACCAGACTATTTATCAATAAAGATTTATAGTCTCATAACATAAGAGGAAAAAATACCTGCTTCATACTTTCAGAAATAAGCCCAGCATATGGCTTCTGCGAAAGGTACTTCTGATAAGCCTCGAGGACTGTTAAGGCTACTTCAGCGTGGACTGCTTGATCCAGATGAAGGACACCCTTTAAAGAGAAAAATAATCACAAATATACCAACTTCAATTTTTTTTATGCTCATGGATCAAAAATAGGTAGAATAGTAAAACGGGTCTTGGATAGAGAAACTAAATATTCCAAATATCACATCTTGTAATAGTGAGGTTATAAAATGACAACAGGAAAGAGCTTGAAATCTAAAAAGCAATCAAACTGGGTATGATAGTGCACACCTGTAATCCCTGTACTTGGGAGATTGAGACAGGAGGATCACAAGTTTGAGGTCAGCCTCAGCAACTTAGTGAAGCCCTTAACATCTTATGAGACCATGTTTCAAAATAAAAAATAAAAAGGGATGGTGATGTATTTTAGAAGTAGAATGTCCCTAGGTTCAATCTCTAGTGCCACAAAAAAAAAAAGAAGAAAGAAAAAAGAAAGAAAAAGCATTTATACTGCACCAAGATAGTCCTGAACCTGGTCATTCCCCATCACCCCCCAAAAAACAATGGTATCTTTAAAGGTAATCCCCCACCCCAACCTAGAATCTCTACAAAGACGTGGGTTATGATTAAAGGCATTAACACAAACCAGGAAATTGTTTATTATTAATTAAACGGGAAGGTATTTAATCAATTAAGTCCACACTCTCCTTAGTTCATCATTAGTGCTAATAAATAAGATCTTCAACAACACGGAGGAGTCTCATCCTACCAAGTCTTCCTTCGCAGTTTACAGAAAACCCATTCTCTAACCCTTTCACAGAAGATCATGATCCCAGCTCTAAGAAAGAGGTAGGAGACTGTCGCAGGGGAGTCTCCATGCAGCTCGCTGGGGGGACGGGTCGCACTCACAAGTGCAAGAACGTGAAGGTGCAGGACAGTGCCCGTGGCTCACTGGCCACTCAGTCCCAGGTCAGGGACTCCCTGCGAGCAAAGCTGCCTGGCTTGAGTCTCCTCGTCTGCACACCAGGCATCGTGCTCATGCAAGCCACACAAGACAGCTGCAAGAATTAAATGACCTGCCCAGAGCAAAAGCTGGCAGAAGTGGTAGAGGGTTGAGTTCTCCCCCATTTTCCTTCTAAAATGTTAGTATTTTGACCAAGTAGCTAAGTAAGAATGTCTATGGGTTAAGAGGCAGAAAAGGTCTGTATTCTGTTTTATTGTTTTGGTGCTGGGGATTGAACTCCG
This sequence comes from Muscardinus avellanarius, assembly GCF_963383645.1. Classification (NCBI taxonomy): domain Eukaryota; kingdom Metazoa; phylum Chordata; class Mammalia; order Rodentia; family Gliridae; genus Muscardinus; species Muscardinus avellanarius. Next base: position 29,661,355 of record NC_137803.1, on the reverse strand, counting down.
CGACATCCTACCTCCAAGCTATGGCCCCAGCCCTTTTTTATTTGTTTTTGGTACTAGGAATTGAATCCAGGGGCATTCTACCACTGAGCTGGACCCCAGCCCTTCTCATTTTATGTTTTGAAACGGCCTTACTAGGGTGCAGAAAGTCTCACTAAATTGCTGAGGCTGGCCTCAATCTCGCGATCCTCCTGTCTCAACCTTCCATTTCAGGGGTACTAATATTAGAGAGGTGCACAACCATGCCAGGCTAGGTAAAGTTCTTAAATATTCAAAATCACTTGATGTGACATCTTAGAGACATAATCTGTATCAATCTGTTAATAATAAACTATTAAGCCGGGCTTGGTGGCACACGCTTGTAATCCCAGCATTTAGGAGACTGAGACAGGAGGATCGGAGTTCATGGACAGTGTCAGCTACTTAGTGAGGCCTGTTGCAACTCACTGAGACCCTGTTTTGAAATAAAGAATAAAATATAGGGCTGAGAGCATAGCTCAGAGGTAGAATGCCCCTGGGTTCCACCCCTAATACTGCAAAATAATTAATAATAATAATAATAATAATCTATTAATAACTACAACACAATGTAATTAATATGTGCCAAAAACCATGCTAAATATTTACATGTCTTAGTCGGGGGTGGTGGCACATGCCTGTAATCCCCGTGCTTGGGAGGCTGAGACAGGAGGATTGCACAGGTTCGAAGCCAGTTACTTAATGAGGCTCTCAGCAATTTAGTGAGACCCTGCTTCCAAATAAAATAGAAAATAGGTCTGGGAGTGTAGCCGGGAGGTAGAAAGCCCCTGGGTTCCACCCCCAGTACCACCAATATATATATAGAGAGAGATTTCGATGTCTTGTTAAATCCTTACAACAACCCTATGAGTTGGGCCTATTGATATCAATGTTCACAGATGAGCAACTGAGACCCAGAGAATTTAGAAAGCTTACTCGGCGTCACAAAGCCAAGAGGCAGTCGAGCTGGAGTCAGATTCAGACACACCAGCTCAGAACTCAGGCTCATAATTAACACACAGTATTTTAGAAAATAATCCTGGCAAGGACATCAAGAAAAACTGTCAGAGAAAGAAGGACCAGGGCAGGAGAGGCAATTAAGGGAGAAACTGCAGTAACTAGACAGATAAAAAAAAACAACAGAAGCAGTCTAAGGGTAAAAAGAAGACTTTTCAAAGTGGAATGACTTATCTTAATTTAGAGGATGCTCACGCTGTGAAAAAGAACTAAAGAAAAGATCCTAAACTCTGACATAGCTAAAAAAAAAAAAAAAAATTGCAGATCGCGCAAATGGCACTCAAAAGTGTTACTGGTACGTGTAGACGCTCCAGTTTTAGGGACAGTTTTAATGCATACCTGTTCATCAAATCCCCAATTCAGTCCTTCTAGAATAACGCAGGCCAGTTTATTCTTTACTGTTGTAAGGTTGTAATTCAATAACCAATCCCAAATCACAGCTATCTCGGAGGCAGAAGGTCGCCAAAGATACAAAGGCAATTCTTTAAATAAGTACAAAGAAACCTTATTAAAGAGAAAACAAGAATAATTAAAACCAGAGCTCAGAGGCAATCTAGTATAAGAATACATTATTACGCTGCTTGCAAAAGTTTTTCCTCCAAAGTTTTATATGATTTTTAGACAAGTAAAATGCCAATCATAGACAATGGAATCAAAATAATATTAAAATCTGATGATACACCAAAAACACACTTTGTGAAGATAATTTTTTTTAATTTTTTTAAAATTTAGAAACAGGGTCTCACTAAGTTCCTGAGAGCCTCACTAAGTAGCTGAGGTTGGCTTCGAACACGTGCGATCCTCCTGTCTCAGCCTCCCAAGTGCGGGGATTACCTGTGTGCACCACCACGCCTAGCTGAAGATAATTTTTTTTTAAAATATGTAAATTGGTATGCTTTAGTTTAGGTATACCAAAAGAGTATGAAACAAATTTAAAGCCATAGTAAATCAGAGATGGCCATTCACTTCAGGCATACAAAAAAAAAAATTTAAGTAATTACTTCTTCTATTCTATGGCATTTTAAAAGATATTTCTATTCACTTCAAAGCAATATGTAGAGAGGGAGGTAACAAGTAGATGGGGGTACAAATGAAACAAGATCAATCAAGAGCAGAAAACTATTAAAAATGGGTACATAGAGGTTTACTACACAAGTCTACTTTTATCTATATTGAAATATTCTGTAATAAAATTTTAATCCATTTGTAAAAGCCTATAGCACTTCTTTTTAAATAACCTATCTATGTGTAAAAATTAAGATAAATCTGTATGCATATAATGAAGTTTGCTTTGTAGGAAAGTAGAAGAGAAATTCATTTTATAATGTCTTCAATAATGATGTCTAATAGAAATATAAATGGTATGTGTAATTTTAACTTTTTTAATAACCACACTTTAAGTCAAAAGAAAAAAGTGAAATTAATTTAATAATATATTTTATTTAAGCTGGGCGTGGTGGTGCACGCTTGTAATCCCCACGCTTGGGAGGCTGAGACAGGAAGATCGCACAGGTTCGAAGCCAGCCTCAGCTACTTAGTGAGGCTCTCAGCAACTAGTGAGACCCTGTTTCTAATAAAATATTTTTAAAAATAGGTCTGGAAGTGTAGCCCAGAGGTAGAAAGCCCCTGGGTTCCATCCCCAGTACCACACACACACACACACACACACACACACACACACAAATAATAATAAAAATAATAATAATAATAATAATAATAATAATAATATTTTATTTAATCTGATGTCCAAAATATTTTTATTTTAACATGAAATTGTTAAAAAAGGTATTAAGATGTGTAAAATCATTTTATTCATATTCAAAAAACTCAGTGAGTAGCCAGATGTGGCGTCACACACCTGCAATCTCAGTACCTGGGAGGCTGAGACAGGAAGATCACAGGTTCATGGCAATGTCATTCCCAACAAACTTCCTGTTTTTACCACTGCTACAATAATTGAGGGTTAAAATAATGATGATGACAAAAGCGAGTAAAATCGTTGGTGCTCTTACCATTCCAACCTGGTCAATAGTTTCTTGAACTCTAGCTAAAAGGATAGAAATGATCTCAGGATGAACAGCTGTGATGGCCCCCAACAGCTCTCGGCCAACCTTTGAGAAAGTCTCTCTGGTGGATAGGGTGACATAAGATACCTAAAAGGAGAAGGTAGGGAAATGACACTTTTTAGTTATCACACAAAACACACTTCCATTGTTGCTTTTATTAATAAAACAGATATAAATCTCAAATTGGAACTCGGTTTAGGCCATGAAGAGATGTCAAAACTTCAGATAATAAACTGTACACTGAGTCTGGAAGGGGAGAGAGAAGGTGAGAAATTGGAAACATCTATAACAATGACTTCAAGTGCTATGTTACAAAAATTAATTCAGCAAGGCACCATGGCAGTACCTATAACCCCAGCTACTCAGTAGGCAGAGGCAGAAAGATCGCTTAATCCCAGGAACTCAAGGCCAGCCTGGCAACACAGCAAGCGCTCGTTCATACAAATTATGCATACTGCAAAGTTTGTCAGTAGCAATGAAACAATCCCTTTGGTGTCAAAATGTAAGAAATCCCAAATATAATAAAAATTATAATACATTTCATAGAAATACATAATCTCTGCTTCAAAATAAAACCCCTAACTACAAGAGCTTCTAAAATATCAATGTTAATTAATTCCTTCTGACCATCTTTCAAATTATAATCCACTAAAGCCAACGGCTAGCATTTTTAATGTAATACTTTAAAATACAAAAATAACAGAATAAAAAGAATTAAAAATATATCACAGAAAGATTAAATATTGCTTCAATTATTTATACACTGGAGCAGAATGTAATATAGAATGTGGCTTTTTAGGCCATGAAGATAGTCTGAAATTCTAGCCCCATCTAGGTCTTCACCTCATGTCTGAATACGAAGTGTAAGTCTAGGGGCAGCTAACGGAGAGGATTTCACCCTGGAAAGAACTTTAGGTCGTTTGTCATTCTCAAACTGGAGTACTATGGGAGAAAAATAAACCCCAAAGAATCTTCTTCAAATGTAATTTTACTTGAGAAAACCTGAATACTTTGGAAGAAACATTTTTACGATGATAAAGAGATAAATGACAGCCTAAAGTACAGAATGTGCATGGCTTTTTAGATATACATAAAATTCCAGTGGGCATCTGGGCAGCCACTTTGAGATGGTCCCTAGACTTTCAGAGGATGGAAGTTCACCCTTCTCCACCATCAGGGTGGCTCACAGAAAAAGTGAAGAATGCCGGATCTTATTTCAACCTGTCGTTTTGTAGATGAGGAAAATGAAGCCCAGAGTGGTAAGCTATCTTTTCTGATGTAAGACTATTAACAGTGAAGTTAACCCAAAGCTCATGTCTTCTAATTTTGGATTCAATGCCCTTCCTTCCTTCTCTTCCCCTCCCTCCCTCCCTCCTTCCTTCTCTCCCTCCCTCCCTCCTTCCTTCTCTTCCCCTCCCTCCCTCCTTCCTTCTCTCTCTCCCTCCCTCCCTCCCTTCCTTCCTTCCCTCCCTCCTTCCTTCCTTCCTTCCATACGACCATCCTTTTATTCTTTATAAAAGTTAACTCACTAAATTGCTGAGGCCGGCCTCAAACCTGTAATCCTCCTGTCGGATCCTCTCAGGTACTGGGGTTACAGGCATGCACCACAGCCACCCAGCTCGGAAGCCAGGCTTCCACAATACTGACAGAGGTGGAAGAGTGGCGTATGAAGGGTAGTAGGAGAAAGCTGAGGCAAACAGTATAAAAGTACAGGTATAAGGCTACGCTAGATTGGTTACTTCTTACCAAAACTCATACATCAATGGCAAGAGATAGAAGTGGGAGATGGAATGGTAAAATTAATGTTTGCACAACTCCCTATAGTAAAATGCCGTTTCTTTGATTCTCTATCCCCTTCTATATGTGCAGATAATAGCTCAATCAGTAATATTTTTTAAAAACAGCAAAGAAATTGGCAGAGATACAACTCAAAGGGAAAATTTTTTGTTGAGTTATAAAAATCGATATTCTAACCTCATAAATCTCCAGAACAATAATTTTTATGAAGTCCTCATCCACATTGGTTCTTCTGGCCTGAGCCATCTGAGCAAAGGTAGTCAGAAGGCAAATCTCGTCTGAGCTATTCATGGAAGAAAGACACTTCTCAAAGTTCACAAAATGTTCTGGGTCTGCAAGTTCATGTCAAGAAAATAAAGTGGAAAAAGAAAACAATGCATATGCCTTAAGTACTTTTCTGAAGACAAACAAGATATAAAATTAAAAGATATTTAGAAATATTTAAAGATACAAAAGGTCTTTCTTTGTTCTGAAATGAATTTCACCTATATATGTATATACACACACTTACTTTACTGTCACGCTGTAATGTAGTTCAGTGATAGAACACACAGGCACACAGCGCCTAGTGAGCTTATGGCCCCTGAAATTCCAACAAATTCTAAATATACTATCCTCTCTGAAGGAGTCGTTTAACATCTCTCTGCCTGTTTCCTCATCTGCCTCAAGACTTTATTTATTTTTTATTTATTTATTATAGTACTAGGCATTGAACCCAGGGGCATTCTAACTCCAAGCTACACCCCCAGCCCAATTTTTTATTCTTTATTTTGAAGCAGGGTCTCACTGGGTTGTGGAGGGCCTCACAAGTGTCTGAGGCTGACCGTGAACCTGCGATCCTCCTGTCTACCCTCCCAAGTACTGAGATTACAAGCGTGTGCCACCACGCCCAGCTCAAGACATTATTTAAAAAGATTAAATGATATGTCACTGGTGAGGTGCTTTGTTGAAGGGAAAGCACTGCCGCTGCCACTACATCGGGTCATTTCCAGGCAGCTCTGCCGGGCTCACGGGCACACCTGAAGGTACTGGGCAGTTGTCAGCCACAAGAATGAAGACACTCTTGATAAAAACTAAGGTCAGCGGACTACTCACTATAAACATGGCATTCCAAGTAAGAGACTGACTTATAAGTGAAAATTAGAAACAAGAAATCAGTTCAAACCATGACTAAAATGCTGATGGTTGTAATAAGCAATATATTAATATGTTGTGCCTAGTTCTCAAAGGATACTATATGAACAACGTTACATTTTATTGCTATGAAACAGTAATGACAAACAACTTTGTAATACATGATAGAAACTAGATGTTGCTAATGGGAAGTTTTACAGAGAAAAGAAAAAAATCTATTTAAGAAATATATTCTCCTGATGGAACTTTTCAAAGTAAAAAGGCAACAAACCAACAGCTCTTTTTACATGTTTACACATTTGAGAAATCATAGGTAGTTCACCAAATTTTCTGTATTTTCAAATAAGTCCATGGGGCACTTACCAAACCAATTTTCATTTCCTGTCTCCAAACTGGATTTATAATGGAAATTACTATACAGAGCTTCCTCTCAAGATAATGAAAATTGGAATTATCATTTTAATATAGACTGTTTTAAGGTACATATCAAGGGAGAAGCCTTACATTTTAAAGAATTCTATAAAAAAGAACAAATGGGGAAAAGAAATAACTTTCTAATTAGCTTTTAAAACATTAACTTTGAGGACAAACAACTAAAACATATTTCTATATTTATGTATCATTAAATTTGCGAATGACTCTACTAGTGGCCACGTGTTGATCATACTGAAAAGAACAACAAAAAAACAAAGTCAGATTAAAACGAGCTTTTTTTTAAACAATCGCTAAGAAATCTGCTAGTTAAAATGTTAAAATTCAGCCGGGCGTGGTGGCGCACGCTTGTAATCCCCGCGCTTGGGAGGCAGAGACAGGAGGATCACGCAGGTTCGAAGCCAGCCCCGCGCGCTGGCTTAGGAGACCCTGTTTCCAAATAAAAATGTAAAAATAGGTCTGGGAATGTAGCCCAGAGGTAGAAGGGCTCCAGGAACCCCAGAACCACCAAAAAAAAAAAAAAAAGTTAAAATTAACAGCTATAATTTGTTCTTCAGGAACTACTTGTGTTTTCAGGGTCACCTATCCTCACTACCACAGATAAATAATTGGCTGTAAAGAACAAAAAATTCTGATATTTATTAAATATAAAACATGTTAGAAAGGTAAAACAAAAAATTCTTAGGCTTCCATAACTCAGTAAGCATCGAGCCTACCAACACAATTTGGTATATGGAAGATTAAGTAAATGAGAAAATGAAAAAAAATAGCAAATTTGAGCAAGAGGACTGAATGCAAAGACCTGTGAAGGCTAGAAGCTGATAAGGCAGATTAAACTTCTCTACCGCATCTTAGTAACTCTGGACCAGGTGATAAAGGCAATGAGAGAGGAAGATAAAGCGCTGTAGGAGCCTGAGTCCAGAGACAACTCCCCGCACAGGCAGAGCGCCAGGGTGAGGCCAAGCTGGCACGGCCTCCGCACAGCCTGCAACCCTCTCCTTCACAGGGCTGAGCTGCTGGCCAGCAAATGCTGCAGATCCGAATTTCCAATGAAGGAAGATGGCATTTCTAAGGAGATCTCACCAAAACTAAACTGCACAGGGCAGTGCTGCTAACCCTCCCAGGTCACCTACTACATTTCCTGTTTGACCCACAGAATTAGGTGGACAAAGGCCCCTCATCTTGCTCACGTGGGTGCTTCTCTCCTACGATGAGAAGAAGGATCGAATACAAGAATCTCCTCCAGGACAGGCCAGAAACATTTTATGAGACAGAATAATATGAGGAGCCCAGAGTGACCTCTGGACTAAAAAGAAAAACAGACAAAAGTAGATTCACACAGAACATACAAAAAAAAAAAAAAAAAGACAAGAACCAGAAACAGAAGAAGGCATCAATCATGAAGACAAAAAAATCATGTATGTCTTTGCAAATATGAATGTATATCTCTAAAAGCTATTTTGCAAATATGAGGCTCAATAATTTTTAAATTTTTAAGTTATGAGTGATATTAAAAAAAATAAAATAAATGTTAAAAAAGCTTATGGTTTTAAGTAATATAAAGGTTTAAAATTTGGAAAACAGAATTCACTTTTGGTATGCTCTAAAATCCTCTAATATTTTGGCATGCTTTGTACTATTTTTTTTAATGTAGAGGGTAATTGCTAAAAACCACTATAATATATATATATATATATATATATATATATATATATCCAATTAAAAAGTCAGATAGCTTTAACATTATAACAAAAGCAGACAAATATCCTGTAGTCCAGTATTGGTATGACTTTAATACTTAATTGGTTTTCCCCAAAATTAATTTTTAGAGTATCCTATCTACCTCTTTACTTACTTCCAAAACAATTCAACTTGTTTAAAAAAAATAGCATATAAATATATTAGTGGAACAACCGGCCACAAAACCTTAACAAAATTTCTAGAAAAGTAATATGCAAGCCAGGCATGGTGGCGCACGCTTGGAATCCCAGTACAAGGGAGGCTGAGAAAGAATGATCGCGCAGGTTCGAAGCCAGCCTCAGCTAGTTAGTGAGGCTCTCAGCAACTTAGTGAGACCCTGTTTCCAAATAAAATATAAAATAGGCCTGGGCATGTAGCCTGGAGGTTGAAAGCCCCTGGATTCCATCCCCAGTACCACAAAAAAAAAAAAAGTAATATTCATTTGTTATTCTGTTCAGAATAATTTAACACTTGCAAAAAAGTGATTCCTAGACTTCCGGGAAGATGGCGACCGAGAAAAGCGGGGCTTTAGAGCCCCGCTAACAACAAATATCCATTACCACAAAATCAGCGCCTTTCAAAGCCAGAAAACAACATCACCAGAGAAACAAAAAAAATCACCAGGCTCCAGAGAGAAAGCGGACTGAGAACAGAGCCACAGAGGATATCCTCACGCCCAAGGACGCGGCAGATGCGGCAGATGCGGCAGCAGCGCCATACTGCCGGCGAATTCACAGGACGGCCACAGCAAGCCGAGGGGAGCCGCTGCTGAACAGCCAGGCGGGATTTCTCGGCGCAGAGGACATCTAAAGCTCCCAGTGTCTGAGCTCAGCACATGCTGCAGGGATTCAGAGTGGAAATCAAAACCAAGAAAAAAAAAAAAAAAAAAAAAACGCCAGCCCAACAGCCAAGGGCGTAGCAGCGGCGCCATATTGCCACCGGCGGCAGCAGCACGGAACTCACTACAGGTACATCTGCGTACTCAAGAACAGTGAGTCAAATTGCGGGCCACAGCGGAGAAATCCCAGTACTGTACTCACTGGGACTTGACCCAGTGGGAGAGGGGCGGTGGCAGTGATATCACACCATAGGAGAACGTGCAACCTGGCACCCCCCACGGTCTAAAGCAGCCTCTATCGACTCTCTGGGTCGGAGACTCTGTGATAAAACCCAGTAAAGGAGTAGTGGGGTCTGAGATACTACTGACTCGAGATCCAGAGCACCTTAAGTGAAGTCATAGTGACCCAAGGGAAGAACCCAGAGAAGGCACAAACTTCCGAAATCATGGGAAAGAGGAATAATACTGGAGCAATTAATGCTCACAACCCCACAACATCAGAACCCGATAAAACAGAAAATCAGAGATTTCTAGAAGATCAAATCAGGAAAATAACTGTAGAAATAATAGAGGTGCTTCGAAAAGAACTCAGAGAGAGCCAAAAAGAGATAAAGGATGCAATTAATGAAGTAAAGGCCTCAATTCAAAGCACAAACAACCGATTAGAACACATGGAGAACAGAATCTCGCTCTTAGAAGATGATCATTCCAAAAATGAACGCATAGTTTCTAATCTAGGAAAAAATATCCGACAGCAGGAATCTGATATTGAAGAAATATGGGCCCATCTTAAGAGAGCTAACCTAAGAATAATTGGAATAGAGGAGGGAAAAGAAAGTGAAACCAAAGGGATCAACAATCTCTTCAAGGAAGTAATAGCAGAAAATTTTCCAAATATAGAGCAAGAGGTTGATACACAGATCCAGGAAACTTATAGAACTCCCTTTAGACAGGATCGGAGAAGAGGATCCCCACGCCACATAATTGTCAAAATGACCAATGTGGAAGCCAAGCAGAGAATCTTAAAGGCAACAAAAGCAAAGGGCCAAGTGACATTCAGAGGCAAACCAATTAGAATCACTCCAGACTTCCCAAACCAAGTTATGAGAGCCAGAAGGGCTTGGAGTAACATATTCCCAATTTTGAAAGAAAACAACTTCCAGCCAAAAATTTCCTACCCAGCAAAACTTTCTATCAAATTAGATGGAGAAATAAGAAGCTTCCATGACAAACAGAAACTGAAGGAATTTATGTCTTCAAAACCAGCACTAGAGAAAATACTCAAAGAGATTAACTACAAAGAAGAAATAGGTAACACACATCAGAACTAGAGAAACAAGATTTTCCATCCAACAGACAACTAAGATTGGTTATATGTGGAGATTCATTATTTATGTTAGTCTGTTACCTATCTCTAAAGGGTATTGTTTGCCTTTATTGTTGTTAATTTTTAGGATTTCTAGTTGGAATATTAATATACCTTCAGATATAGCATTTGGAAATATTTTATCCCATTCTATTAGTAACTCTTAACTCTGTTTACATTGTCTTTGGATATACAATATGTTTTTTATTTCTTAGGGAGTTTGTATACTCTTCTGTTGCCTGTGCCATTGAAATCATAACCAAGAAATCACTGCCAATTTCAATGTTGTGAGGTTTTATGACCCAGATTTTCTCCTAAAAGTTTATAGTCTTAAGATTTATATTTAGGTCTTTTATCTATTTTGAGTTAATACTTGTATATGGGATTAGGTAAGGGTCCAATTTTATTCTTTTCCATGTAATTATTATGTTTCAACAATATTTAGTTAAAAGATTATTATTTCCACCACCAAATGTTCGTGGAAACCTTGTCAAAAATAACTTGACAATATAGGGAAGAATTTAGCTCTAGGCTTTTATTTAACTCCAATGGTTTATATATCTGCCTTTAGAATAGTACTACACTGTTTCAATTATTGTAGCTTTATATGGTTTGAAATCAGAAAATATATATCTTCTAGCTTTGTTCTTTTTCAAGATCGATGTGGGTACCTAGAGTCCATATTCCATATTAGGATAGATTTTTTTTTTCTAAAAAATAAATATATAAATATATGATAGTTTCACCTAAAAAATAGAAAAAAATAGATTCTCTGGTAAGAAAGAAAGCAAAAAGAAATATTGAAATGTTATCTTTAAGTCATCAAAAGCTTGGTATCAGACAAATGAAACTGTTATGAGAGATTATCATTTTTAATTTTGGATAAATTGCTATAATACTAGATGTCAACTACTAAGCCAAGCATAGGAGGGGGGGATAGGGAGAGAACGGGGTGGGGATCGGGTGGGGGCTGACTGGGCAATGTGTGCATGTATGTCTACAAAAGTATGTATCCCACTATGATGTATGAATACAGTGCACCAATTAAAAATAAATATGAAAAAAAAAAGTGATTCCTAAAAGTTAGACCATTTGTTAATTTACACATTATCTGGAATTAATCAAATTTGTTTCAGATATGGCAGCTTCTATCTAATAAGTCAAAACAAAGAAGCAGTGTGCTGAATTTCAAAATCAATCAGTACACAGAGTAAAACATTTGCTTAGTGCCAAAAGTAAAAGACCTAAAGCACTGAGAGAGAGGCACAGGAGGGCGGGAGGCCGCGCGAGGTACCTTGGAGCTGCCTCTTGCACTCGGCTGGCTGGAGGGTGGAGCAGAGCTGCTGCAGGTTCCCCTGCTCCACCTGGTGCATGAGGTAGAAGAGCTTCCAGAGCATCTGCACCGACAGCGTCCCGAAGGGCATTTCAGACATGAACAGCCAGATGCCGAGTCTGCATGTTTTTTAAAAAGTAAGAAGAATGTTATATTATTCAGCTTCACCATACTAAGAACGTAAAAACAAACTCACAGCTCTCATAGAATTAAAAAAAAATTGTAAATTATACTGCTACAACTTTTTTTTCCCTGGAACTCAGGATTGAATTCAGGGGCATTCTACCTCCGAGGTACACCCTAAGCCCTACTTTTTATTCTTTATTTTGAAACAGGATCTCAATAAGTTGCAGAGGGCCTCACCAAGTAGCTGAGGCTGGCCATGAACCTGCAATCCTCTTGTCTCAGCCTCCCAAGCAGGCACCACCAAGCCCAGCCTGATACAACTTTTCTAATGTTTTTTCTAGGAATATGTACTGAAATTTTTTCTAGACTTTCATTGGTACCTTAGTCTCACATCATAATGCAGTCACAGTGATAGTGACATACATGCACACAGCCCTGCTCCCTCCTACCTCCCCTTCCCCATACATGCTAGAGATTGACACTGGTATTCTCACATATGTATATAATGGCAATGGAAGTGCTTTCTTCACTGATTTTCCATCCTTCCCCCTTCCCCAAGACCACACCCCTGGCTCCACTGGAGTTTCTCCTCTTTTCTCTAATATTCTTTCTATTGTGCTCAATGATACATAACAGTAACAGTGAACCTCAGGAAGCATTTAATTTATGCCAGGTACTGTTCTAATTGCCCTATCATACATATATGATACATGATAAACACACACACACACACACACACACACACACACACACACACTCACTCAGGTTGACTATCCCTTACTCAAAATGTTTGAGATCATAAGTGTTTCAGATTTTGGATTTTTTTAGATTTGGGGATATCTGCACACACAATAATAAGATACACAGGGGATGAGACCCAAACCTAAACATGAAATTTATATTTCACATATACCTTATACACATATCTATAAAGGCAACTGGATACAATATTTTGGTGCATTTGCATTTTACTTCAACAAAGCACATGAAGTGTAGAACGTTCTACTTGTGACATCATGTCAACACTGAAGTTTCCGATTTTGGAAGTTTTCGGATTAGGGATGCCCAATCTCCATATAACATTAACTCATTTCATCCTAACACCAAGGCAATAATTATTGACATTACCCACAATTAACACATGAGGCTACTAAGGCAGAGAGAGAACAGTACAAGGCAGAGCTGGGTTTTGAACCAAAGATGCTGTAAGACCCGGGTGACAGAGAAGCTGCCATCTAGATGTGGATGTACGTGCTGGGTGGTGTACAGGAAAACACATGCATGTAGGACTTGATACTGTTTTATACAGATCCCAAATTAATGAAGGGAAATTGTAGAAGCCTTAAGAGTAATGTCACAAAACAGGGTATAATTTAGACTTCAAATTCTCCATATGGCAGACACCGGGTACGCCTGGCTTAGGTTTCTGTTGTCTGTCTTTCAGTTTGGTTTGGTTTTAGGTTGAGGGGATAACTATTGGCAGATACTTCCATCAGAGTAACAAGTAAATTTAGATTTTTATTTATTTTATTGTACACTATAGTTGCACATCATAATGTGGATCATATTGACAATGGCATACACTCACACAGTACTTGGTTTTATAGATTTAAATATCTGGTTCTCATATAATTCATTTCCTAAAATAAGTAACATTTTAAAACAATAGCTCTCAACATTTTAAAAGTTAAAGTAATTTTCTTTGAGAATACATATAAATTTACCACTTGGTATTTAAAAGCTACTGAGTAACTAGGGCATGCGCTGTGCCTCTCAACCAACAAGCACAAGACTGAGTGATGGATCCGAGATGGAAGGCTCCCCCAATGCACCGCTCCAGCTTGAGCAGGAACGGGCTGCCGCACGGACTCCCTGAGGGCCCAGCACAGGATTTGCTGCATGTCACAAGACCACCAAATTCAAGATGTCCAAGAGTACACCATGTAGCAAGACTAATCTAAACTTCTACATCCAAGTTCTGTTTATGTAAAACCCATGCCTTCAGAATACCTAAAAGTGGTTAACACTAAGCTAAGGAGTCCTGAGCTTTCTGTAAGTTACTCTGTTCTTCATCGGACACCACATAAATAAGAACAATTGCTTAAATTTGAAAGGTCCTTCTTGGTTAAAAAGCATTTCCATATATTATCGTGATTCATCTTCATAACATATCCATGAGGTTGATAAAGCAGTAGTATCATAATCTTTATCTCCATTTTATAAATGAAAAGTGAGATCACAAAAAATATGTGACTTGCCCAGGGTACCAAGAGTTAAACTCAGTGCACAACACACAATGAATCAAGGGCTGAGCCAGAAAGGAATGCAGACAACTGGCTCTGGAGAAGGCGAAAGGCAAAAGTGGGGGAGAACTGGTATTCATGAGCAGAGGTGTTGGGTACAGAGGCCAGCTCACAACTCAGTGTAGGTGCGATCCTGCAGCAGAACGCGCTCTGATACTTGGCCAGCGGCTTGAGGGAAAGCAGTCAAGATACACAGGAGTACCCCTGCCCATGCCTTAAATGTACCCAAGGCTGTGAGCAGCAGCACAGATCAAATGGTCAGAAGATAGCATTTACAGAATGGAGTCAGGAGACCATGACCCATTGATGTTCCTTTATATTTGAACCTTAGAGTAAAGCAATTTGAATAAAACCAGCAAACAGCTTATAGCAGGTATTGAGCACCTACTGTGCCTCACTGAAAGCACAGAAATTAAGTATGGATATTCATCCTTATCTCCCCTGCGTATGGCTATCCAAAAGTCCAGAGGCGCGTGGCAAAACTAAAACATCAGGTTTGAATTATTTTAAGACAGAAAGAAACCTGTGCGAGATATAACTTCAGCCAAAAGGCGATACACTAGAAATAGGGATACTAAGGCCCAAGAATTTGTCCTAGATAAGAAATAGATGAAATAGACTAAGACATTACCACAGAAACCCAGTTTAATCAACAACTTTCACTTTGACCTTTTTTTTACCAATTCTCACCAATTACCACCACATATATCTTACCTTTTGGCTTTCAGCACATGTAGGACAGCTCTCAAAAAAAGCTCATCAAATTCAACCTGTAGTTTATCCAAGGAGTATGGCTGGAAGGCTGATTCCACGCCTCCGTTGTGGCTCATGTACTGTGCCCAATGGTCACTCACATAGCCAAGGGTCATCCTGAGCATGAGTAAAACAACAATCACATGGTTGTAAGTGACAGAATAATAAATAGGAGAGGGGAATAAAGTTTGTGTGGAGATGGAGGGGTGGCCAGAGGTGAGGGGAATGGTTGGGAGTAGTAGGGGCCTAACTGAAGAGGGACATATGGAAATGGTTCTGCAATTGAAAAATAAAAGAAGCTGGGCATGTGGCACACGCTTGTAATCCCAGCATTCGAGAGGCTGAGACTGGAGGATCATGGTTCGCGGACAGCCTCAGCTACTTAGTGAGGCCCTCCACAACTTAGTGAGACCCTGTTTCAAAATAAAGACTAAAATATAGGGCAGGGGGTGTAGCTCAGAGATCAAATGCCCCTGAGTTTCATCCCCAGACCCACAAAATAAAAGAAAAACATAAGAAGAATCTCCAACATATACAAAGAAAAGTAAGCAGATGGAAAAAGAGAAAGAATATAATATACAATATTCATACATGTAGATATTTACAGAATAATGTAAAGAGTGAATACTGATCTTACAACAATAATAATAGCAATGCCTTTCCTATGTTTACTAAGAAAATAAAACGAGAAAACATGGTTCAGGCACATGGTAGAAATGTAATCATACATTATATTTGTGAGCTAAAAATTTTTTTTCATTGCTTTTTTATCAAGAAGAAACAAAATGAATGTCTGAATGGACTCTTGATAATTACAGGTTATAACAGATAGGTTAATAACGCATAGGTTTTTAGCTTTTAAGAAATTACCCTCCAGGTCACCAGCCATCCCTTCTCCCACAAGCTCTTTTCCCTAACCCTCTACCCAAGGTCTGATCTAGACTTTAAAAGTGACCTTCGAGCCGGGCATGGTGGCACACACTTGTAATCCCCGCGCTTGGGAGGCTGAGACAGGAGGATCGCTCAGGTTCGAAGCCAGCCTCGGCTGGCTTAAGAGACCCTGTTTCCAAATAAAAATATATGAGTCGTAGAGTGTAGCCCAGTACCACCAAAAAAAAAAGTGACCTCTGATCTTTGAGAGCATCCTTAAACCTTTACCTGGCCTCATAGTTAATGGGTACATACTTAGAGCAAGTGAATGATACTGTTTTATTGTGAAAACAAAAGGGAAAAATATTTTATAGTTTTATGGAGTTCTTATCTGGAGGGAGGATATTAGAAAAAAAAATAAATGCCTAAATATATGTTGTAAAGAAATGTCCAGTAAGGATGATGATGAAAAAAAAGGATATAACGCTAATTCCAAGAAAAGCAGTACATATATATCTACAAATGTATTAAAGCACTTGATAATAAAACCATAAACCCAGTTTTTGCTCAAATACACGGCAATGCTTTCCTAGTTCAAATACTGATTAAGTTTTCACAATTTTTAAATAGTATTTACCACAAATTAGAATAAGAACAGATAAGAGAGGAAACAAGAAAACAATGACATAAAAGAGCCACAGCCAATTTTTTATAGCTAAATGTCAGCTCCAAGGCAAAAGCTAGGAGGCAGAACGGCAGGAAGGCAGCAGGAAGAGCCTGCATTTTCCTGGACCTTCAGCCCAGACCTCGCCCCAACAGCAGCTCGGAGGATTCTGACTCTATCAACAACTATCCAGAAAACCATTTAAATATGACATAACTAGCCAAATACTTCAACTAAAAACATTTGCAAAATTCCTATCTAATAAATTAAAGAAAAAATAATTCTTACTTTTATGAAAAATAAGCCCTGAGGTAAAAATGCTCACCACCCCAACAATGCAGTATCTGTATCTGACCAGAATAAAGCAAGGACAGACCGATGCACCAAAAGCAGTGTTACCTGATCATGTAACCAATGCGCTTCACAAACTGCCTATAGCGAGCTCTGTTGAATGTTTCTAATCCCACAGCCAAGAGTTCCACTAAGGAGTTGGCAAAAGCAAAAATTTTCATCATCTCTTGAGGTCTTGTTGTTTCAGGCATATAATCACCTATAAGTTAATCAGATAGAAGGGGAAAACTACAATTACTATAAAACAAGCAGCTAGCCAGCTGTGGTGGTGCACGCTTGTAATCCCAGCATTCAGAAGGCTGAGACCAGAAGATCGCGGTTCGCAGACAGCCTCAGCTACTTAGTGAGACCCTGTTTCAAAATAAAGACTAAAAAATAGGGCAAGGGCTGTAGCTCAGAGGTCAAATGCCCCTGGGTTCCATACCCAGACCTGCAAAAAATAAAAATAAAAAAATAAAACAAGCAGCTAAGAATACAGGTATAAATATATTAATAAGCTGGGCGTGGTGGTGGCGCACGCCTGTAATCCCTGCGCTTGGGAGGCGGAGCCAGGAGGATCACGCAGGTTCAAAGCCAGCCTTGCTGGCTTAAGAGACTCTTTTTCCAAATAATATATTAAAAAATAGTTCTGGGAGTGTAGCCCAGAGGTAGAAGGGTTCCATCCCCAGTACCACCCCCAAAAAAAACTGTGTATATATATGTGTGTATATGTGTGTGTATGTGTGTGTGTATATACACACACACATACACACACACACACACACACACACACACACACACACACACGCCAAGATGGAGAGGAATTAACAATCCCATTTCTCTGGCTCCTATATAAATGGAAATTGGAAAACTTGAAAGTAAGTGCAAAAGTAAAACAATTTATTCAAGTGAGTGACAGGTAAGCTAGTTCCACCCTTCCTGCATTTAAGCACTAAGTGGGAAGTTACAAGTGCAAGAGGAAGAAAGAATACAGGCACAGGAAAACCTGAATCACGAGCCTACAGAAGAAGCAAGACCTGGTGCTTCCTGTGTTGAGCTTTCTACTACCATGTGTTTTCTTTACAACAACAGACATTTGTCTACCTTGTGCTTTAAATCCAAGAAGATGTTGAAAGAGTTCATGAAATGGAAACTGTGATAAAAGGATAACCAAGTCATCTTCATTAAGGAGAATCCAACTGGTCTCAGGGTCTTCATCCTACAGGAAAAGAAGCAAAGTCACTGTAGCTGATCTGATCAGGTCACAGTGTAATATGGAGTTACAGGAGCTAAAGTACTAACAGGTTGTAATGGTACACATGTGGTATCCTCATGAGTCCTCATGGACTTTTCCTCCAGGATAGAGATTTAAAGCCTTGGTTCTATAGATAGCTTATAAATCCTCTAAAATTACAAGCATAATTTCATATGTATCTGGGTCATGTCCATTCTTCAGGGGTTGAAACTGTTTCTCATCAAATTTTCATCCCAAAAAAAATAGAAAAAAAAATTCCTCTAGAGTGAGGACCTTACTATGTGGTTCAGTGCCTTGACAACATCAATTAAAGAACCATGTACTAGAGTTCTAATTATTTTAGCTACAATTCTCTTCTCCCAAAATCAAGGTCTATAGAAGTACTCAAGAGATTTATGAGGAACCAATTAACATTTGCTACAGATGATTGAAGTCTGCTCTCAATTAGTGCTACTGAAAGCAGAATAAAAATAACAGTAGTCACACACAGATTGTGTAGAGGATATCGATAGGGTCTTTCTGTTTGACTCAAATCCTAGAATCACCTTAGAAGCCAAGGCAACTTGTATTCTAAAATACAATACACTTAAAAAGAGGAAGTATGTAAAAAGATCCTAAGAATTTGGAGAATATATCACCTCAATTCCAACAAGGGACTAATACAATTCATAGCTTCCTATGCCACACAATTTTTTTTTTTTTTTTTTTTTTTTTTTTTGGTGGTGGTACTGGGGTTCCTGGAAGCCCTTCTACCTCCGGGCTATACTCCCAGACCTATTTTTATATTTTTATTTGGAAAAAGGGTCTCTTAAGCCAGCAAGGCTGGCTTTGAACCTGTGCAATCCTCCTATCTCCGCCTCCCAAGTGCGGGGATTACAAGCATGCGCCACTACACCCGGCTATGCCACATATTTTTAACCTCGGGGGTCTCTGCTGTGGTTCAGATGTAGTTTGTCCCCATAGTTCATGTGCTGAGAGCCAGCATGGAACCTTTAAGAGGTGGGACCTAGTGGGAAGTCCTTGAGCCACTGAGGATAGTGTCTTGGGAAAGAATTAAGGAAATTCTCCTAGGTCTCCTTGGTAGTTCTCACAAAAGGGCTCCCATAAAAAAAAAAAAAAAAAAAAAAAAAAAAAATTCAAGATACTGAGTGTGATGGCATATGCCTATAAACCTAGTACTGAGACAGGAAGAGCACAGGTTTAAAGCCAACTCAACAATTTAGTGAGGCCCTCAGCAACTTAATGAGAGCCTATTTCAAAAAAATAATATGAAAAATAAGGCTGAGTGTGTAGCTCAGAGGTAAAATCCCTAGGTTTAATACACACACACACACACACACACACACACACACACACGCACGCACACTATCAAGCCTGGCCTCACCCAGCTTTCTGGTTTTCTACTTTGAAATATCATACTTCCTCCTGCATACTCTCCGCTATCCACTACGGGGCCCTCACTAGAGCTGCACCATGCTATTTAGGCTTTCAGCCTCCAAAACTGTGAGCTAATTATACCTTTTTTCTTAATAAAACTAGCTTGCCTCAATTATTTTATTACAATGACACAAAACAGACTAATACAGTTTCCAAAATGGCTAACAAACAAAAGCCTTAGAAACTACTCAGAAGCAGCAATTCTCAAGTCTCGCTGCCTGGGCAAGGTGTATAGGTTACCCAAGTGATTCTAATATATAAATGGTGTTGAGAAGCCACTGATGTGGATGAATCAGAGTGCATTTCTCCCCACAGCCTTTTCTGATTCAACAGCATTCCTAACTTTCTCTACTCCCAAAATTCTTGAATTCACTCAACATTTAAAGAATGTGAACCAGGAGCCAGGCACCAAAAGAGGGTTCTTAGTCATTGTCTGTCTCTGGAATTAAATGAAGGAGCCCTTCCAGAGAGAGAGAGAGAGAGAGAGAGAGAGACAGACAGACAGACAGACAGACAGACAGACAGAGAGACGGAGAGAGAAAACTTCTCTCATAAGAAACATTATTCTGAGAGGGAAAAAGTACTATTCACTACAGTCTTTAAAAGATCAATTTGTACCAGCTCTGGGAAGCTTTCTTTAAAGACCACTTGGCTTCCAGGTGTTTGCACATCCACATCACTGAGCCACCCAATAACTGCCGTGTAAGTGTCAGGAGTAAAACTGTGATGGGGGTTGCCCACTTCTGAATGAGCACCTGGGGAAATACACAGCCATGGTCCCCACAACTGCTATGGGCGCCATATTAAGAACCATCCACTGAACACCTTCAACTGTGGCCATTCTAGATAAGAACATCCAATCAGGATCTGGACCAGAAAGAAACACTAGAGCTAAAAATTAGGAAATTTTCCTTATAAATACACTATACACTACACATGTATACAGCAGAAAGAAAAACTAACAAGTATTACCGCAAAAGCTGCATTTTGCTGGGCATGGTGGCGCATGCTTGTAATCCCAGCATTTGGGAGGCTGAGACCTGGAGGATCGCGGTTCGCAGACAGCCTCAGCTACTTAGTGAGGCCCTTTGCAACTCAGTGAGACCTGGTTTCAAAAAATAAAATAACAAAAAATAGGGCAGGGGGTATAGCTCAGAGGTCAAATGCCCCTGGGTTCCACCCCCAAACCTGCAAAAAAAAAAAAAAAAAAAGCTGCATTTTGACCATTAAATCCTCATCAAAAACAGGAAATCAATTTCTATCTTTCAAATAAGAGCATATGGATAAGTTTATAAGCACTAAGGCAGAACTCTGATGAGCCCTAGCTCTCCATAACTTAGACTCTATCTGTAGGTAAGGCTTTTCAATCCCAAGAACTATATAAAAGAGAACTTTCACATAGTACAGTTGTATTTCACTCCCAGGCCGCAGATCCTCCCCGCTGAATACAAGGACACTGTAGGAAGGGTGGCAGCACAGCACGCTGGCTCCAAGCCCCGGCTCTGGAGGCTCTGGATTTAATTATTATCTGGGACAAGATACTTCACCACCGGCACTTCAGTTTCTCCATTTGTAAAATGAGAATCATAACAGTACTTACCTCAGAAGGTTGTTGGAAGAATTAAAGAACATAAAAAGTGCTTATTTCTGGCACATGAGGATTCAAAAATGAGTAATTGAAACGAAGCAGGCGGGATGAATTACCTCTTCTCCTCCCTCATCTACCAGTGTCCAGGTCCCAGATGCAGGCCCTGAAGATGGTGGCTTCCACTCACTGGGCTTCATGTGGCACATAAACTCTGCTCGATTTCTAAGGGACAATGAAATTACTGATGGCATAAACATAGAAAGCTCCACATAAGTGTGTTCTGGATCATTTACATACCCTATAGTGATTCAGCATAAACTCAATCTTCCAATGGTTTAAATTAGTAAATTAAATCAAAGATACTACACTGAAAATACTAGGCTGATCATCAAATACTGGGCTGAAAATCAAAGATACTAAACCTTGTTGGGTGTGGTGGCACATGCCTGTACTCCCAGCTTACGTAGGAGACTAAAGCAGGAGGATCACAAGTTTGAGGCCAGCCTGGGCAACTTAGTGAGACCTTGTCTCAAAATAAAACTAAAAAGGGTCAGGGGATAAGCTCAGTGGTATAACATTTGCCTACCACGTGTGAAGCCCTGTGTCCCAGCACCTCAAAAGAAAGGGAGAAAAAGGACGGTAAAACCTCAGCAATTTTGGTGGAGAGACCACAACCATTCTCAATTATAATGATAAGCAATTGTAGTAAAGAAATTATCATAGTATAGCTCACACTTCACAATGGAACCTCATGTATGTGGACTGCTGCAGCACCTTCGCGTTTTAAACCATGCCTACAAAGTAGTGCCACCTTTAGGAAATGTGCCTTACCAAACAAAATAGGCTAATCCACGAGTAATGCAAGGGCTTACTTAGGGCCAAAAATGCACATATAAATGCAGAATCAAACCAATGTGCGGGAGCAGCCCCTGCCTAGAGGCAGTAAGGGAGAGGAAGCTGGAGAAACCCAGGGGAACCATGCTGTTGGCTGGATCTGAGGAGCAGGTATAACCAAGACAGACTCTTCGTCTCAGTTCTTTATTCCTTTCTCTCTGGAAATTCACCCACTTCTCTTTAAGAGAAACTTCCTTCCATGCCAGCCTACAGCTCTAGTGCTGCCCTGTCAACCAAACGACCTCCAAGTGTCACGTATATGCATCGGTGGCCTCAAATTTACCTCCCTACCAAAATTTGCCTCCCTCCTTTCTGACGTTTCTGTCTGTCAGTGCTGCCTATACTCTCCCAATCACCTGGACCCAGAAGTTATACCTGACCCATTCCCTTCCCATAGTCTTTGTTTAATCAACATTAAATCCTTTTCCCAAGAAGATGACCTTTAGGTTCCCCTCCTCTGTGCCTCCACCACTAGCACTGCCCCAGAGGCTGACGGACTTTCTAGGGCCCGAGAGCGGGTGGCAACAACACCGCTCAGGACTGCCTACACAAAGACCCTGCCTTCACCCAAGTCAAGGATGGGCCTTCTTGATAGTAGGCGAAGTTCCAGAGCCAGAGGAGCCAGATGTTTGCAACCATTCAATTAAGCAGAAGTACATACACTTCTGCCTCCGCTCCATCCTAATCTTCCTTAAATACAACATTAAGTCCTGTTCATACCCTCTCTTGCTACAAAGACCAGACCATATCAAGTCTAGATTCTTCAGCCTTAATTTCAAAGCCTTCTCCCTATCTTCCAAGCCACCCATTATTCACTTATTACCATCTCCTGTACAAACCTTCGCCCTAGCCAAGCTGATCTGCCCGTCCACTGCAGAGTCAGGTAACCTGTGTTGGGGCCTTTGTTCACACTGTCCTCCCCACCTATGGGTCTCCCTCGTCTTTCTCCCCCAATAAAATCCAGCCCATTCTTCAAAGCCAGCTCATCCACCAGGGAACCCTCTTTGACTACTCCGTTCAACTCTTTGGTTTCTGTATTTCTATTATAGCAATCACAGCTTCACAATCTAGCACTTGGATCTTTGTATGCCCCCGGCCCCCCTGACTCAGCACTAAATCTCTTCTTCTAAGGAACAGATCATCTCTTTGGTCTGTGGCACCTTTCATAATGAAATATACAATAAGAGAGACAAACTCACTAAAAAGGGACCCAAAAAAGGTTACAAAGCAGTTAAAACAGTCACTGTGGGGCAAGGGGCATCAAACTCAAAGAAATTCTGTGATGTTAAGTTCTAGAATGCTGACACTTCCCTTAATAGTTATTCTTTGGATCTGGGCAGACAAGGAAGCCAATCCTTTGATAGAAAAGTCTTTCAAATTTCTGCTTCACAAAGCTCTTCCACACTTACTTGACAGGAGACATCAGCAGGGCAAGGGACTGCATGAAATGAAAGACCCCTGATGGGTTATTCAACACTTTGATCTGAAATCAGAAAAGAAAAAAAGTATACTGTAGAAAATCAATTCAAGTGCCCATAATCTTAGTTCACAAGCACGCGAACAAAACAGTTGCTGTTAAGAGAACAAAACTGAATCTGGCACCTAATCCACAAGAGCTAGACACAGCTGGTGGGGTGCCTGGCACCACTCACCCAGAGGTACTCAAAGAGTCAAGGTAGATCTTTACAGTTTCATTCACCTGTAATAACATGGGATGAAGGTCAATATTGTTACTTTAACCCAAAGAGAAATAAAACAAAACTCCCCCTTCTCTCTAAAGATTCAGGCTTCTTGCCACCAGAAATATTAACATCAAGGAAATGTGGAGGAGCTGAACGTGACATACATTTTGGCACCTGCCCATCTGAGTGGTCGCTATGAGCAATTAAATGACTGATCCAAAGGCAAGGAGCAGAGAAGAGAAACTACACAACCAATGGTCCATTTCTAAGAACATGAGGCTGGGCCACACAGCCCTGAGATCGCTGCTGTCCTGATGGTAGCGTATGCCATACCTGTACCAACCATGCTGTGAGGTGGACCAATTCAAGAGGGTTTCTTGAATATTATAGAAAAAAATAGTCCTGGCAAGCCTTCCTGCTCAGAAACTTTACAGAATCAACTACCAATGACACACCCTAGCAAACTTCTGCAATTCTGGCATGATGTCATCAACTGTGTCCCAAAAAGTTTTGGCATATGACTCTTTCAAGTATATACAAAATCTATTGTAAGAATTGTGTGTGTGTGTGTGTGTGTGTGTGTGTGTGTGTGTGTGTGTGTGTTATAAGAATTGAACCCAGGGGCAGTCTACCTCTAAGCTACACCTCCCAGCCCTATTTTTTATTCTTTATTTTGAAACACAGTCTAAGTTGAGGAAGGCCTCACTAAGTAGCTGAGGCTGGTCATGAACACGCGATCCTCCTGTCTCAGCCTTCTAAATACTGAGATTACAAGTGTGCATCACCACAATCAGATAAGAAATTTATTTTAAATACCAATATTTTAAGTAGCCTTCTTTTTTGTAGCAGTTTCTTTAAAAAGAACATAAGCCAGGCGTGGTGGCGCACGCTTGTAATTCCAGCATTCCGTAGACTGAAACAGGAGGATCGCAGTTCGCGGGCAGCCTCAGCTACTTAGTGAGGCACTCCGCATATTAGTGAGATCCCGTTTCAAAATTAAAGAGTAAAAAATAGGGCAGAGGGTGTAGCTTGGAGATCAAATGCCTCTGGGTTCCATCCCCAAACCTGCAAAAAATATATATATATATCTTAAGCCTCCTACCCACCTCCCCCAGAATAAGATCATACATCATACCTGGATGAAAGGAGCAGCCCACTTACTAACGCCAGCAGGGCACCGAAGAATATGGTTTAGGAGGAAGAGGTGATCTCCAGGACAGCCAACTCTTTGTAGCACTGACACCTGAGCAATAAAGGACTCGGGGTTTCACTAGTGAAAAAGAAAACTTATCTAGAGATCTATAATGCCAGCTAGAGTACCGACTGGGTGTGTTTCTAAGTACTGTGATAAAAACATTCTAAATAGTTTCAATCCAAGTCATTTTTATTTTCTGGCAAATTACAAATCACTAATGTTCTTGGCCACATGTAAATAGATGTAAGTCAAGTCATTTATACTTAGTTGGAAACAGTTTCTCAAATCAAAACAAGTATTCCTGGAAAATCATCCCATGTTTACAAGCTAGTATGAACCTAAAAAATAAAAATAAAACACATACACACAAGGCAGACCCACTGAAAAACAGAACCAATAAACAGATACTCCCTCTGTAACATACCTAACATTATTTTAAATTTCCCAGTTCCTGAAAAGTTTCTTCTTTCTCTTACAAAAAGGTTAAGTATGACTAGGTCAACATTAAACATAAGATAACAAAAAGACTAGCCAGGCATGTCTTGTAATCCCCGCCCGCACTTGGGAGGTGGAGACAGGAGGATCTGCAGGTTCGAAGCCAGCCGCGCTGGCTTGAGAGACCCTGTTTCCAAATAAAAATATAAAATAGGTCTGGGAGTGTAGCCCGGAGGTAGAAGGGTTTCCAAGAACCCCAGAACCACCAATAAATAAATAAATAAATAAATAAATAAATAAATAAATAGACTGAAATGTGGGAAATGTTCAGATTAGATTTTTATTTTGTCATTATAAATCTAGCCCTCAGCTTGGCATACCTCCCATACTTCTATTTCTTCCTGACTTCAACTCTGAGCTAAAGGCCAGAGCCAGGGTTCATGCAACATAATACTTATTAGACAGAAAAGTAGCCTGTGCTCAATAATGCACTAGATGAATAGCTTATTACCATGTGTACTGAGCAAAGAAAAGTCGCTAACTCATCCAATAAATTAGCTGAAAAGCTGTCGAAGAAACAAAGATGATGAAATAAGAGGTAATTCTTAAATTATTTAGCAACTAAAACAAACAACAAACACTACTGTGTCTATTGCTGTTCCCTTACCAATTTCTGCAGCCAGAGAAGAATATCGTCGTGGAACTGAGTATCCTCATTTACTCTCCTGGTAAACATGAACAAGACACTAATGCACTCCTTCAGCTGACACAGATCAGAGGGAATGCTTTCAGTCTGTTTAGATGCTACAAATGAAAGAGAAGATTAAATGACTCCCACATAAGTGGTACTTGGAGGAGAAAATGTTGTGGGGAGTTTTTTGGGATTTTTTTTTTTTTTTTTTTTTGCATCTTCACTTAAAACAAACCAAAATATTTAGTTAAGATAAAAATCCAGGAGCCTCGCCACAAGGTGGCACATGCTTGTAATCCCAGTCCTTGGGAGGCTGAGACAGGAGGATCACAGGTTCACAGCCATCCTCAGCTACTTGGTGAGGCCCTCCACAACTTACTGAGACCCTATTTCTTTTTCTTTTTTTATGGGTCTGGGGATGGAACCCAGGGGTATTCAACCTCCAAGCTACACCCCCTGCCCTATTTTTTATTCTTTATTTTGAAGCCGGGTCTCACTGATTTGCAGAGGGCCTCACTAAGTAGCTGAGGCTGTCCGCGAACCACGATCCTCTGGTCTCAGCCTCCTGAAAGCTGGGATTACAAGCGTGTGCCACCACGCCCGGCTTGAGACCCTATTTCAAAATAAATAACAAAAAACAGAGCTGGGGGTATAGCTCAGAGGTAGAATGCTCCTGGGTTCAGTCTCCAGTTCAATAAATAAATAAATAAATAAATTTTAAAAATCCAAACAAAAAATTTCCATTACGATAAAGATAACTAGGCCGGGCGTGGTGGCGCACGCTTGTAATCCCCGCGCTTGGGAGGCAGAGACAGGAGGATTGCACAGGTTCAAAGCCAGCCACGCGCGCTGGCTTAGGAGACCCTGTTCCCAAATAAAAATGTAAAAATAGGTCTGGGAGTGTAGCCCGGAGGTAGAAGGGCTTCCAGGAACCCCAGTACCACCAAAACAAAAAAAAAAAAGATAAAGATAACTCTGGATTTCAGGGCTGAAGGCGCAGTTTAGTGACAAAACTCTTGCCTAGCATGTGCAAGGTCCTGGGTTCAAACCCCAGTACTGAAAAAAAGAATATTAATTCCTACTAAACTATTAAATATTTCAGACAAGAAAAACTCAACTTTTTCATAATTTATTATATTTTATTTGAAAACCAGCAGATCTCTAGTCTACCCATACCTCTTTGATTAGTTAAGAATAAAAGGTAAGCCAGGCATGGTGGCGCACACTTGTAATCCCCGCGCTTGGGAGGCGGAGACAGGAGGATCGCGCAGGTTTGAAGCCAGCCGCGCTGGCGTAAGAGACCCTGTTTCCAAATAAAAATATAAAATAGCTCTGGGAGTGTAGCCTGGAGGTAGAAGGGCTTCCAGAAACCCCAGTACCACCAAAAAAAAAAAAAAGAAAGAAAGAAAGAATAAAAGGTAGGGGGAAGAAAGAGGCCTTACTTTTATAGAACCCTAATATCTCTCCCAGAAAGAAAAACTTCATAATTCAATAATTAATGCTTACTATATTATGGAACAAAGGCTGATTTCTTAAAAGCAAAAGTAAGATGAAAAACTCAAAACATTACAGATCCTCTGCTGAAAATTAAACAAAATAGTCTAATAAACTAAACAAGGAAAAAATAAAGTACAGGAGAAGAAGAGTGAAAAAGTCTTCTGATTACTAGTTTTAGAATCAAACTCTATTTGGATTCCATTTAGTAAAAAGCACAGAACTTGAACAGCAGGGGCCATTACTGACAAAGTGGGCTTTCTGGCATCCCAGACAAGCAGAAAATGATTGTCAGGGAGATGGGAGGCCTAGCACTGCTCCCAAGAAATGTCACTAGGGAGCCAAGTGTGGTGGCGCACGCTTGTAATCCTAGTCCTTGGGAGGCTGAGACAGGAGGATCGCATGTTCACAGCCAGCCTCCGCTACTTAGGCTCTCGACAACTCAGTGAGACCCTGCTTCAAAATAAAGAATAAAAGAAAATAGGGCTGGGGTATAGCTCAGAGGTAGAATGTACCTGGGTTCAATTCCCAGTACTGAAAAGGGACCAATTAGGACACAGTCAATTCAACCAGGCTGTACCCCTCAGTTCTTTTTTCCTTTCTGGAACACAGGAGTGTGACATGCAGTACTTACACACCTCGGCCTTGCTGATGAATTGCTAAAGATCTCAGAGCAGGTGAGCTACTGAGCAACGTGTAGATGTAAGATTCCACTTGCAACTTCGAGAGCACAGAAGTGTAAGAGTGAAGGGCCAGGGTCTGGTGGAGGTGCTCACATTTGGCATCAAACAGCTTCTTTAGCTCTCCCAGTGCATTTTCATTCATCTCTACTCTCTGGTAGCGATGATAGCCAGACACTTTCACTTGATCTGCACAGATACCCTAGTGATAGATAAAGCACAAAATATGAAACCAGTTACTCTGCACTTGAAGCAACCAGGAAGCAGGTGTAAGGTACAGGCCTTAGCACTATTTTCAAAGAGTTTATAATCGTGGTGAGGGAACAGTACTACTGTGTAGAAAACAAAACCAGTGACTATATAATCATATGCCAAAATTATGATGCCAATCATGAACATATAACAAGTTTAGAGAAGAAAGAGTAACCCTACGAAGAAGTCTGGGGAAAAAATGCAAGGAAGGAACAGAGCTTGCCCCTAAGACTGATGACTGATGATCTTACTTTAATAAACGCTGACGCTGATGTAATATCCCTTCAAATTCAAGGTACTTCAAAATAGCTCTTGGATCAAACCCTATTATTCTGTGTAGTGTCTGTGTATGCATGCTTGCGTGAGCGTGTGTGGACTGGGGATTGAACTCAGAGGCGTTCTACCTCTGAGCTCCACCCCCAACCCTTTTTATTCTGAAACAGGGTCTCACTAGGTTTCTGAGAGTCTCATTAAGTTGGTGAGGCTTGTCTTAAACCTGTGATCCTACCGTCTCAGCCTGCCAAGTATTGGAATTACTAGTGAGTGTCACCATGCCCAGCTTAATCCTTTTATTCTTTGTGGTTCTGCCACAAAGAATAAATCTCCTCTCCTTTCCAGAGGAATTCTTCCGGCTATGTTCTTGATTCTATCCTCTCCTTTTCAATATTTCCAAATGTCTCCCTCTCCACAGACTCCGTCCTATCTACAATCATTGACACACAGTCTCCCAACAAATGAGGACTAGGGACAGGGAAACCTCCTGTTTTCCCCCAGTATCTCCTCCAGCTTCTCCCCATGCCAAACTTGTTAGGAGTACACTTCTGTTTTTTGCCATCCTCCCAAGCCACTATGAAATGGCTGTCTTATGGTCACCTTGGCCCCCACAGGTTCACATCTGGTGGACAGTCCTGTATCCTCCTTCCTCTCAACCATAATGCTCTTCACTCATGGGAAATTTATGGTATTATGCTCAAATTCTCAAACTAATGGTCCACGAGCTGAATCTGACCTGGAGACATGACTTGCTGGCTTAGCCTATGTGTATGTATGTGTGTTTAGTTAGATGCCAACATTGCCAATTAGGATCCTGCAAATAAAACCCCAGGTTTCTAGCTTCTCTTGGAAAAATCCTAAGCAACAATTAGCTAGAATGCAAGAGGGTTGTTCCCTCTAAACCAGGCATGAGCTTCCCCCAACAACCAGCCACCGCTGCCCTATTTTGCCTGCTTTGCTCTGACGGCTTACACGCCTGGCCCTAGGGGCAAAGACAGGGTCAGGGTGGGTATGAGGGGCAGGCTGCAGGCCTGGACAACATCACAAACTCCCCCAGGATCCTACAAGCTCTACAGAACATGAGTCAAAATACCTGTACAGATATTTGCTCCTCCTTAAAGTGCCACAGTCGACTTTTAGCATTTTGGCAATCAGATGTCAGAGTAAGGAGCTCGGCTTCAGCCAGCAGCAGTTGCTTCCTACATCGTGAGTAGTTTAAAATCAACTCATAAAATTCATGCCTGTCCTGATGAGCCATGCTGTCAAATTCTTCTAAATATGATTCAACATTCTCCAGCCATGAGCCAGGCTCCAAGATCTTTAGCTGCTCTTTAGTAAATGGTACTAGTTCTGGTTGGGATGGAAGTTCTGGGTAGAGTCTCTCACTACAAACTAAAGGTCTCACGGCCATCAAAGCTGGTACTTCGCCAGCAATCTCAGCTGGTAATGGGGGATACAGTTTCTTCACTCTAGGTGGATGAGAAGCCTCTTTGGCTTCATAAGAACTCTGAAAACCAACACTTTGAAGCACCACTGAAGAACAACTCAGGGCTTGTCTGTCTTCTTTTCTATTTTGAGCTTCTCTGATTTGTAAATTTCCTGTTTCCTGCTGAGCATAAGAAAAATCAGATAGCAATATGCTGTCTGGAGGTCTGCTTTGTGCCAATATATTTTCTTCTACTTCTGTAAAGTTTTTTGGGGAGTCTATTTTAGTCCCAACACCTTCTCCAGAGTCCACCTTCAGCTTGATTTCAGTGTCCTTGATGCCTGCTGTGACCTCTTCCCCTTTTAGGGACTCTGGGTTACAGGTCAGGGATCCTTCAATGCTTATGGTCAAGGAGGTGAGTGGTACATCAAACATTTCACTTTCGTTCTGTCCACTGGCATCGCTCTGGAGCTGGGAATCAGAGAGCGCCTTCAGACAGTCTCCTTTGAATTCACAAGCTAGAGAAGGGATTTCCTGTTCTCTGGAGGTTTTTGGAAGGGAGACCTCATCAGAATCTTCTGTCCGAAGAGTTTCATGTTTCTTCTTTTCCTGAAAACAAGATTTATAATGTGAAACCATTTCCAATAATTGGTGCTTTCAGCATGAGGAATATTTAAGCCTAATATAAATCTAAGTTTTATCACTTTAAAAAAATTGGAATCTAAATTCACTTCATAAGCATGTGTTTTTTGTATTATCCAATTTTGAATGAGTTGAATTTGGAGCCCTTCACTACTCTCACTTTAAAAGAAAAAGACATCACAATAACAGCAAATTATGATCCAAAAATGGAAGAGGAAAGTCTTTTATTTTTTATTTACCTATTTATCTATTTATGTATGTGTGTGTTTGGTATTGAGGATTGAACCCAGTGGCATTCTATCTCTGAGCTATACCCCCAGTCCTTTTTATTTATTTATTTTTTTTATTTTGAAATAGGGTCTTGCTAAATTGCTGAGGCTGGCTTCAAACATGCAATCCTCCTGTCTCAGTACTGGGATTATAGGCATGCACCACCATGCCCAGTTTAAGAGGAAAGTCTTAACTGGATTGTCCACCATTCTGCTAAAGATTAAATAAAACAAAACAGTCACAAACCATCGTAGACCACTGTAGTTTAGTCTTCACTTTGACCAATATATTTGTACCAAACTCAGACAGAAATGGTTGGAATGTAAGCACCAAACAACCATGGTATTTATTAGATTATAGCCCATAGAAAAATAAAATAAATATCCATGAGCCCACAGTGACATAGTTATCTAATGAAGTTACCTGAATAAATCAATAGTTGAATAAAACTGATAAGAAGTGACAATTCTTTCATGCAGAAAAAATTCAATTAATAACACAGAAGAAATGAGAAAAACAGAAAATCACCATAGGGGATAGAAGTATAGCTCAGTGGTAGAATGCTTGCCTACCTAATGTGTGAGACCCTGGATTTGATCCCTAGCACTGCAAAAAAAAAAAAAAAAAAAAAACAGGCACAGCAGTATATGCGTGTAATCCAAGTACTTGGGAGTCTGAGACAGGAAGATCGCAAGTTCAAGATCAGCCTCAGCAACTTACAAGGCTCTCAGCAATATAGCAACATCCTGTTTCAAAAACAAAAAATAAAAAAAAACCCTGGAGGTATAGCTCAGAAGTAGGATGCCTGAGTTCAACCTCCAGTACCATTTAAAAAAAAAGGAGGTAGTCAGATAATCACCATTAGAACACTATGATTTTATTAGTCCACTTTCCATAGCTGTAATAAAATACCTGAGATGGATATTTAGTTTATTTAACTCACAGTTTTGAAGGTTCAAAAGCATGGTGCAAGATCTGATAACAAGCTCACACTGGGATTGCAGGCATTGCCACCACATCCAGCTTTGAAGCAGTTTTGAAATCCAAATGTGTATTGGTATAACACTGTTAACTAACACAGAGAGGACACCGGAGCAACTTGGTATGACTGTCTCAAAAAAACTGACCTTTTGCTCTTGATGGGACTCCTACTGTTTTGATGGTAGCCAGTGTGAGCTCTTGATCAGATCCAGCATCATGATTTTGAATTATACTGAAGTTAACTTCTTGGCTTTGATAATCATTCTATGTCACAGAATATAAGGTTACATAAGATAGTAACAGACTCAGAGGAGGCTGGATAAAGAGTATACAGGAAGGAATTCTCTGTATTTACAACTTTTTCACTAAGATCAAAGTCATCACCAAAATAAAAAAAAAAAAAAAAGTTAGCCATTAAAAAAAAAAGATGAGCATTCGGGAGGCTGAGACAGGAGGATCACAGTTTGCAGACAGCCTCAGCTACTTAGTGAGGCCCTTTGCAACTCAGCGAGACCTTGCTTCAAAATAAAGAATAAAATATAGAGATGGGGGTGGAGCTCAGAGGTAGAATGCCCCTGGGTTCCATCTCCAGTACGAAAGAAAGGAAGAAAGGAAGAAAGAAAGAAAGGAAGGAAGGAAGGAAGGAAGGAAGGAAGGTTATAATTCCAGCACTTGGGAGTCTGAGACAGGAGGATTGCAGGTTCGTGGCCAGCCTCAACTACCCTGTTTCAAAATAAACATTAAAAAATAGAGCTGGGGGGTATATCTCATAGGTAGAACACCCCCTGGGTTCAATCCCCAGTACAGAAAAAAAAAGAACTTATAGAAAATTATTTAAATAATATGTAAATAAAGTTGTTATATTCAAATAAACAAAAAAAACCTAACTGAAATACTCAAATACTTCCTTTTAACCATGAAATTTTAAGAAAGTTATGTAAGCTGTCCATTATTTTGGATTATTCTGCTCTGAATATCTAACAAAAAAGGCTGACAAATGAAAATCCCCCAAAATGGGGCCTTTTTATGTTAGGAAGAAAATGTTTTGAAATGGAATTTGAGGTCAGCTCTGTACTAGTATTGGGAAGAGGGTTTAAAATGTATTAATGTGTCAGTATCGGGAAAGATTTCCAATTTTAAAATATATCTTCTTTACTAAGAAAGCCAGGGTTAGCTAACAAGAAGAAGAGACTTGTAATTTCCATTTGTAAAGGAAGGAAGGCTAGAGCCAGGAAAAATGTGTGTCCTTGCATTCCTAAGAACAATTTAACACATTTTCACATTTTGGGGGATAAGACAAAAGGTAAAAGCCTGTGTCTGGAGACAGATGCCTCCCCCTTTAGGCCATAAATTCGGCTGGAGAGATAACAGAAGCAGAGCCAGGGCTGGAGATAAGGGGTAACACTATCTCCAAAAATCAGAGGGCAACCTGCTGGACTTAGGATAAAAACTCAGTGAACTGGAGTTCTTTGGCATTTTCATTCGAATTGCCCCCCTGTGCCCCTCTGCAGCACAGGGCTGTAACTATTTCTTTATTTCTATCTTTTTAATAAACTTCTTTAAATCCTCAGCAGCTGTCCAAGCGATGAATACTTATTCTTAGCTTAGGACAAGAATCCACGGTTTTTCTGTTTGTCTGTCTGTGTGGTGGTGGTGGGGGATTACTTCTCCACACACACACCACGCACATTTCACCCCCGCAACAAGCTCACCATAATGATAACTGCCAAACATTTGCAAATAATAATTTTTTAAAAATACCCCTCAATATTACTTCACTCTACATTGGAAGTGGATATTAGATTCAGGTCTGATGCATATCTAACACAAATCAATTTGTTAAACTGCCTAAAAGCTTGAATAACAGGAAGATACTATCAGTGTTAATAAGAAAATGAAAAAATATGCTCACTTTGTAAAGTGTGATGTTAGCACACTTATAATAAACAGATTTCTCGCAACGGGAGGCAGCAAGAAAAAATTAGGAAGAAAATAGTTACTAGAGTGAGAGAGATGTTGGCATATTAGGGCAGAAGTAAAGTTTTAGTGAGTTAAACAATTTCATTTACAAAAGTAGAAAAAGAACCAAGTGAGACCCTCGTCAACCTAAAGAAACCATGCTTCCAAATAAAAGTGAAAAAGGACTGGGAGTGTGGCTGGGAGGCAGGATGCCCCTGAGTTCAATCCTTAGTGCCACACAAAAAAAGTAAGGAAGTAAATGGTGGAATGTAGAATAGACAGAGACTTTTTCTCTTAAGCTGTATTTGGGTGTTAAATGCCAAGTAGGAGAAAGAGAAGGCAGGGAGCTGGAAGCCATCATAGGATGGACTGAGTAATCCTGGCCTGGGAAACTCCTCCTCCCCAACCCGCAGGCCAGCCCAAGGCTTGGTCCCCAGCCCACTGGGCAGTTTTAAACCACCCTGTGTTGCTCCAACATTTCACCCCACCCCCACCTCGATGCTTTCTCTCCCCACTCCAGAATCACCCTGGCAATCTCTAATTTTACCTCTACCAGCTACTCCTCACTATCCCACAAGGTGCCTATCCACCTTCTTGGAAATAATCAAAGCCATAATGGCCACAGTTAAGATATTAGATAATCAACAAAGAAACCTTTTTTAAACCTTGCTACTATATCTAGAAGAACACATAAGCCTTTGTTTAGGTTTTTATTTACCCTGCAGATGGAACTCACCCCTCTGCATTTCAAAAGTAGAATCAAAGAAACTCTCCACCTCTGCCTCAGTTAGGGAAGTTCCTCCACAGAGGGAATTAATCTGGAGTTGCCCCAGGGAAGGAGGTGGGGAAAGGGAAGCTGGTGCTTTGACTCAAAGCCTGAACTAGCTACAATCAACTGGCAGCAGGGAGGGATGGGCAACAGGGGGAAGCGTGCTGCTTGAGCAGGAGACCAAGGCCTGGCTCTGCTCCCTCACAGATCTCTGAGATAGGGACATGACCTGTGCAGTGCATAAGGAAGGAAAGGGGGCTTGCTGCGATCGGCACCAAATGGGAGCTGTGCTGAGAGCTCCCTGTGGCTCACTCCTCTTTTCCAAAGTACAAAAATGGAAACAGGTCTTGTTAAGGCTTTGATACGAAATATCCCCCCAAAGCTCATGTGTTAGGCAATACAGCAATGTTCAGAGGTGAACAGATTGGATTATGAGGGCTCTGACCTCATCAAAGGATTAATCCATTTGATGGATTAATAATTTGAATGTATTTACTGGAAGATAGTGAGGACAATATGTCAGCTGGGCAAAACTGGAGGAAGCAGGTCCCAGGGGTGTGATCTTGGGATTACATCTGTCCCTGGCCCCTTTCTGTCTGTGTCTCTCTTTGCTTCCTGGCTGCCAGGAGCTGAGCAACTTTCCTCTACCACGTCCTGCCGCTTTGATATTTCTCCCTCAGAACCAGTCAACCACAGACTAAGCTTCTGAAACTGCGCCAAAATAAATAAAAGGGAACTCCTCTAAGCTGTTCTTGTTAGGTATTTTGGTTACAGAGACAAAAAGCTGACTAACACAGGTCCTGAACAGTCCCCAAGCCTCCAGCCTCTGCTTAACCACTAATTCATCTCAAACACCACTGTAAGACTGGTCTCCCTAAAACACCACTCTGAGCAAGACAAACATAGTCCCAGACCTCTACTTAAAGAAAGACTGACTCTTAACTCTGGCATTGAGGGCCCTTGATGACTTAGTTATGATTCTATCCCAAAACCAACCAATTCACATAGACCTCGCTCTCAACTTCCACAGCAGGTTCCTATCATTGGGCCCACGTCCTGCACCTGGGTTATTTATTTTTATGTTCTATCTCCCCAGACCACAATTATCTAGACAGCAAGGACTATATTTTAGGTCTGTCTTATCTGATCTGCCACTGATTTTTTTTCCCCCCCTGCGGTACTAGGGATGGAACCCAAGGGCATTTGACCTCCAAGCTACACGCTCTGCCTATTTTCTTATTCTTTATGTTTGAAACAGGGTCTCACTAAGTTGCGGAGGGCCTCACTAAGTAACTGAGGTTGTCTGCGAACCGCGATCCTCCTCCGGTCTCAGCATCCCGAATGCTGGGATTACAAGCGTGCGCCACCATGCCCAGCATGCCACTGATTTTTGATACTGTATTCAATAAATATTTCTTAAGATAATAGCAATGACCTGTAATTCACAAGAATCTGAGTACCAACTCATGCTTAACTCAGTTCCAAGTACTGGAATTCTAGGACAATGAAATTATTGAATTATCCAAAAATATTTATATCAACCATGTTCTCTGGAACATTCAGAAGTTTATTTTTACATGTTTTACAGAAAGCAAAGGAAGATGCAATGAATTCAGAAGAAACAACTTTCATTCTAAAGTGGAAATCTTCTCAAAATTCCATTTCACTTAAAATGTAAAAAGAAAGCTAGCTTCCAATTACATTGGCAGCTTTAGTTAAGTAGAGATAAAAACATAGGAGAACATAACTATATATATATATATATATATATA
This sequence comes from Muscardinus avellanarius, assembly GCF_963383645.1. Classification (NCBI taxonomy): domain Eukaryota; kingdom Metazoa; phylum Chordata; class Mammalia; order Rodentia; family Gliridae; genus Muscardinus; species Muscardinus avellanarius. The sequence goes on along the minus strand of NC_137803.1, from coordinate 29,624,876 downwards.
TATATATATATAATGATTATCACATTGTAAAATAAAATTTAAACAACTCCACACATGTTTACTAAGCCACCTGTTCAAAAATCAGTGCTTATGTAATTTTAAGCAAAAGCCACTTCTTATAACTAAAAATGGCCAAATTTAAAATAGCCATATTAGCCAGGCGTGGTGGTGCATGCTTGTAATCCCCCCCGCCCCGGCTTGGGAGGCAGACAAGAGGATCACGCAGGTTCGAAGCCAGCCTCGCTGGCTTAGGAGACCCTGTTTCCAAATAAAAATATAAAATAGGTTTGGGAGTGTAGCCCAGAGGTAGAAGGGTTTCCAGGAACCCCAGTACCACCACTAAAAAAAAAAAAAGCTATATTAAAAAGAATATGTTTCTTTATTTTTTACCTCCACATAACTTAAATACAGAAACAAAACAATTTTAAAGTCATTCTAAGGGAGAAAGAAGAGTCAGGAAATTAGATGAAAATAAGTCAATGATAAACACAGAAAAATATACTTAAATATACATTAGAGTAAATAAACCCTAGAGTGTCAGTATAAGGGTGAAAACAGCAAAGCTAAAAAAGAACACACAACAAACTGTTACCAACAGTCATCACAAGAGATGGAATTCTAAACACTTCATTTCTGCAATGTACGGATATGTACACTGGCGCATGCATAATTTTTAAGCAATAAGAAAATCTGCAATCAGAAAGTAAGCAATCTTTTAAAAAGTTATTTTTAAGTTATAAAAAACAAAATGAATCACTTCCAGTTCTTTGTCTCAGAACTGCATTAGATGAAACTACAATTCCTTTCCTTCCTTAAAAATAAAGAGGTGCACCAGGTGTGGTGGTGCACGCTTGTCATCCCCACACTTGGGAGGCGGAGACAGGAGGATCGTGCAGGTTCGAAGCCAGCCGCACTGGCTTACGAAACCCTGTTTCCAAATAAAAAAAGTATAAAATAGGTTTGGGAGTGTAGCCTGGAGGGTTTCCAGGAAGCCCAGTACCACCAAAAAATAAAAAATAAATAAATAAATAAACAGGTGCTTTTTCACAAAAATGATGGTTCAACTTTACACATTTTATAGAATACTTATCATGAGGTTATTTTAAAGGCAGAGTCTGCTTATCATTCATGTCTGTCACAGAACAGATTTTCAAAAGGAGATGAGGAGGTGAGCCCAGAAATACAACTCTCAGATCAAAAGCTCTCAGGGAAGCCAGGCATGGTGGCGCACGGCTGTAATCCCAGCACTTGGGAGGCTGACACAGGAAGACTGCAGTTCGAGGACAGCCTCAGCTACTTAGTGAGGCCCTTTGCAACTTAATGAGACCCTGTTTAAAAAAAATAAATAAATAAATAAAAAGCCAGGCATGATGGCGCACACTTGTAATCCCAGTGCTTAAGAGGCTGAGACAGGAGGATCACACCGGTTCGAAGCCAGCCTCAGCTACTTAGTGAGGTTCTCAGCAACTTAGTGAGACCCTGTTTCCAAATAAAATATAAAATAGGTCTGGGAGTATAGCCTGGAGGTAGAAAGCCTCTGGGTTCCACCCCCAGAACCACCAAAAAAAGAAAGAAAGAAAGAAAGAAAGAAAGAAAGAAAGAAAGAAAGAAAGAAAGAGGGAGGGAGGGAGGAAGGAAGGAAGGAAAAGAAAATAGGGCTGGGGTTATAGCTTGGATGTAGAATGCCCCTGGGTTCCATCCCCAGTATCACAAAAAAAGAAAAAAGAAAAGAAAACTCTCAAGGCACTTTTTACCATCTCTCTTTGGGCTACTCATGAATGCTATACAGGTCGAAAAGCTGGGGGGATGAGCACTGTTCACTTTAGTTGGACACTACAACTCCTTGGCTGCCACTGCTCTGCTGTCACCTTTCGCAGTCTTGCTCTATCAGCGGCACTTTTTTTGCTTGATCTCACCCTCCTTCCTCCAAGGTGAGGGCACTGAGAACACACCCTGCCTCCATGGTTGTTCCCCCTTACATTTCTTTGCTGGCTCCACCCGTTCTCCTCAAGCTCTGTTCTTCTCACTTTTTTTTTTTTTTTTTTTTTTTTACCTAATTCAACTCCTGGCACATCTCTATCTCCAGCCTCAAGCTCTCTCCTGGAATCTAGATTCACATATCCAACCCTGTTCTGCAACTCCTTGTGAATGTCTAACAGATTTTTATTTCAAAATCAACACATCTAAAATAGAATTCTTGATCCTCCCCAAAACACCTGTTCTACCAACCACCTTCCCCATCTCAGACTTCCTGATTGTGTTTTTGCTCAGATCTGAAACACTTCCTTGCTGGGCGTGGTGGTGCACACTTGTAATCCCAGCATTTGGGAGGCTGAGACAGGAGGATCACGGTTCGTGGACAGCCTCAGCTACTTAGTGAGGCCCTTGGTAACTTAGTGAGACCCTGTTTCAAAATAAAGAATAAAAAACAGGGCAGGGGATGTAGCTTGGAGGTCAAATGCCCCTGGGTTCCACCCCCAGACCCATAAATAAATAAATAAATAAATAAATAAATAAATAAATAAAACACTTCCTTGCACCTTCACTCCATCACCTCCTGCACGGATTACTCCAACAATCTCTTGGATGGTCTCTCTGCTCCTAACCCTGCCCCTTTACACTTCATTTTCAACAAAGCAAGGACACAATCCGTTCTCTGATCAGATCATGTGCTTTCTCTGCTCAAAATGCCGGGGCGATTCCGCATGCCACTCACAGTAAAAGCTCAAGTCCTCACCTACCTTTCTGACTTCATCCCTAGGCTCCCCCACCACACCACCTTTGCTGCAGCTGCTCCCTCTGCCTGAAACGCTTCTCTCTGCCTACATGGAGAACGACTTCTTTCAAGTCTTTATTTAGAAGTAACCTTCAGTACTTACCCTTACACCTATTTAACACTGTGGCCGTCCCAGCCTCTCGCCAGCCCTCCCCAACTCCTCACCCAGTTCTCTTTCTCTTTTTCCACAGCATTTACATCTTCTAACATGTATCTCCATTTTTATGGGTTTTGTTTGGTTAGGTTTTGTCCGGCTTCTCTCTCTAGAATGTAAGCTCTTGTACAGCCAAGTTTTTGGCTCCTTTGTGCTCGCTCTCTCTCCCTCTTTCATATATGTAGCAACATGAGGTCACCTACGAGATGATTAACATTGAGGAATGTAGGTCAGCTGCTGAGTAAAATCCAGAAGCCACTCAAACTATCTAAAGACAATAGCACATGACACTGTCCACTTCCTGAACTTGTGCTTTGTACATAGTTGCCAAGTTTTTATCACAGATGGTAAAGGTTTCATTAAGGCAGAGCTTTTTTTTAACCATGGTCAAACCAGAGGCAGCATTAAGAAATGTATCTACTTAATCAAAAAGAAAAGTTTGTTTTCATAGATTGACAAGGATAAGGGCCTTGCTGATGTGATGGACGTTTTTGGGTTTGTTTTCTCACACCAGTCAGAGGAAGTTCACTGGAGTAAATTGAGTGACAACCTTTGGAAGTATGCTTCATTACGGGCTTTTATTTCTTCATTCAAAAAACATGATCAAGTGACTACAGATGGTGTGAGGGATACTGGGAATAAGACAGGTCCCTCCTAGTAAGTTCACAATAGAAAGGAGAAGAAAAAGGCCGGCAAAGTAGACAACTGAAACGAAGGGCACAAAGGGACGTATTAGCTGGAGGAGGGAGTAACACACAGGTGATGAGGGAAAGCCTCTATATTTTTTAAGCTGAGATGTCATAAATGAGTGATAGCTGGCTAGATGAAGAGGGACTGAAAAGGATGTCAGGTCAGGGGAAACAGCATGTACAAAGGCCTTGAAGGAGGAAAGGCTAAATATAGTTGAGAACCGAAGAAAGAATGCCGACAGAAGCCCAGGAGGAAGACAAGGCCACATCATGCATCATCATTAATTTGACCTCTAGCCTCTGGCTGATGGGAAACGTTTAAAGGGTTTGGAGGGGACTGACATGATCAGCTGTATTTGCCTAAACATCAGTCCAGCTTCAGTTTAGAGAATGGACAGTTAAGGATGCATGCAAACAGATAAACATGGTGGCCCACGCCTGTTAAGACCAGTATTTGGGAAGCTGAGATAGGTAGATCACAGGTTAGAGGCCAGCCTTGGCAATTTAGCACGACCCTGTTTCAAAATAAAAAATAAGAAGGGCTAGGGGTGTAGCTCAGAGGTAATAAAATGTCCCTGGGCATAATCCCTAGTATGAAAAGGGGTGGGGGTGAATGCAAAGAGGCCAGTCCTACAGAAATCCTCCTTACAAAAGGATTGTAATTAGGAAGGAGAGGGCTGGGCAGAATCAAGAGAATATTTAAGAAACAAGATTTAGTGGCCAATTAGATTTAGAGAATGAGGAAAGCGTATATACCAAAGAGTTCAAGTTTGACAAATGCCTCTGAAAAAAAGGCCTCTTCATAAACTTTAATGACTAACAAAAGAATCATTCTGTTTTTATAGGAAAGTTGCCTAAAATGTATCCATTAAAATAGTGAATGAACTGGGCAGTGGCGCACACTTGTAAACCCAGTACTTGGGAGGCTGAGACAGGAGGATCGCAGATTCCCAGTGAGACTCAGCAACTTAGTGAGGCCCTTAATGAGATTCTGTTTCAAAGTAAAGGGAAAAAATAGGGCAAATAGGGCTGGGGGTGTAGCTCAGAGGTAGAAAGTCCCCGAGTTCCATCCCCAGTACCAAAAAATAAGAATAAAAAAGCAACTAACTTTTTGTGAGAGATTCAAAAGCTTGAGATTTTTATTTTTTTAATTTTGAAATTCTGTGTTAAAATAAACTGAGAAACTTCTCTTTACTGCCTTTAAGCACTTATAAAATTCTATGTTATGGACAGACACATAAATAATTATTATTAAGCTCCTGGATTGAAAGTCCGGATTTCTGACTTTAACCTAAGTTCTCATGTAACTGCATGACTCTGGGTTATCACTTAGCTTCTCTGTGTTTAATTTCATCATTTACTTGAGGAGGGAAATCTACAGATCAAAATTTTAGATTCTGCTTTCCAAAAGCAATTGATGCTTATGTGTTATATACTACTATATTTTAGGTATGCATGACAGCCAATGTTTTTTGCCTTCCTAGATGGCTCTTTACCAATCTAGTACAATGCCAAAATATTTCTTAAAAATGTTTCTGAGCCAGCATGATGGCCCACACTTGTAATCCCAGTACAAGACAGGTGGATCTCACAGGTTCAAAGCCAACCTCAGCTACTTAGTGAGGCTCTCAGCAATCTAGTGAGACCCTATTTCCAAATAAAACATAAAAATAAGTCTGGGAATGTAGCTGGGAGGTAAAAGCCCCTGGGTTTCATTCCCAGTACCACAAAAAAAAAAAAATCTGAAATTAGGGACCAAAATGGCTTTCTCACCAAAGAGTAACCCCTCACAGAACTAGGTGTGCTGAAGTGACTATTTCCACTACAGCTTTTAAGAAGGCATCATAATGAGAGGGGTCCACATAAGTTGATACAGATTAAGTAATTTAATGTTAAAACCTAGTTCCCATGGAAAAATATCAGATTATGGTATCAAGTTTAAGTTACCCATGCCCTGGAACATCACCCACTTCTGGGAAAGAATTTTTCCTCAAGTTTTAATGCCATCCTTCGTTTCCTTGATATAAACTCCATTTCAGCTTAGCCAAAATTATCTAGGTCGAGCCTTCTCGGGGTAGAACTTAATAATCTCTTCAATGTAGAAAATATATAAGAACAAAATGAAGATCCAGTCTGCATCTAAACAAATCAACTTTAAATCACTCTACTATCACAGGTAATCTAAAGGGGGAGACTCCGAAAATTCAAATACATTCCTAATGTGTGAGTCCTGTCCGGGGTTAATTTCTTGACCTTCGTGCCCCATCTAATCAACCAGTAGAGAGAGACATAAACAGCAGCACCACCACTATCGCCCTGAATATCGGAACTGAAGAGGACCGACAACAGTGCAGTCTATTTCTATCGCTGCCCAAAGAGCTCCAGCAAAGAATACCTTCTCCATGTGGAAGAGAGGTCCCTTCTCTCTTTGTGCTCGGGAGGGGCCCAAAATGTAACCAAGTACAAAGGAGAAAAAAGGCAGTCAAAGATGGGGGAAAGCTAAAGGAGCTGCTTCAAAGCGGGAAACCGAACCCGGAAAAGCCAAGAAGGGAGCAGAAAAGGACGAGCCCAGAGAGAAAGGTAAAGTGGGGCTCCTTAGAGAGTGACGTGGAGGAGGGGTAGAGGAGCAGGGCCGGTGCCAATGGGCTGGGGGGATCAGATACTGGAAGTGGAGGCGGACGATGGAGAGGCTCAAGGAATGGGAGCAGAGGTGGATGCAGAGGCCGAAGAGACCGAAGAGGAGAAAGCCACGCGCACCCGCCAGCGCCGCGGGCGGGCGGATCCTCACCTTGGTTTTTGTCCGGCTGGCCTTGGACTTGGCCCGGCGCTGGGGCTTCACCGCCTCGGCCATAGACCCAGCCGCGGCGCCGTCGCCGTTTGTTTTTATCAAAACCCTGCGCTTCACGTTACCTGCCTACTTCCGGCCTCTGGGCTGTCACATGACTGAATCCCCACCACTCCTGGACAGGAGGCGGCAACCTGGGGCCGCTACGGGGCGCATCGTGGGACAAATCAGTGCGGGAAGCGGCCTTTGCGCTGGAGGAGGGTGGCCCTGCCCCCTCGCGTGGATCAGGCCCCGCCCACCTCGACGCAGAGTGGCTCTGGCTGACAGCCCTCTCCGCCCTGCCCGCAGCAGTCTCGGCGCAAGCGCACACCCTCACCCACCTTGCTTCTAAGAAATCCCAGGAAAGGGCCTGTCTTCTTTTCATCCAATCAGATAGCTTAAATCTCTACTGTTCTCCAGGAAAGAGACTTTGATGTCCGTCCAGAGTGCACTTTAGTGTTCTCTTTAGAAAAGAGAAGCCGGGCATGGTGGCGCACGCTGGTAATCCCAGCATTTGGGAAGCTGAGACAGGAGGATCGCGGTTCGAGGACAGCAATTCAATGAGACCCTGTTTCAAAATAAAAAATAGGGCTGGGAGTGTCGCCTGGAAGTAGAATACTCATTGGTTCCATCCCCACTACCAAGAAAAGAAAGAGGAAAATAAAGAAGAGAAATGACAACTGGGTGTGATGTAATCCCAGTACTTAGGAGTCTGACACAAAAGGTTGCAGGTTCAAAGCCCACCTCAGAAATTTAGTGAGGCTTTCAGCAACTTAGCGAGATTGTGTTTCCAAATAATAAAATATTTAGGGGTAGAATGCCTCTGAGTTCAATTCTCGGCTCTACAAAAAGAGGTGGAGCGGATGGTACTTGCCTTTTCAGATATCAGGAGGATTGGATTGAATGGGCTAATTATAAAAGGCATTGCCATACAATTCCCAGAATGGAAAAGAGACATTTGCTCCACAAAGAACAGACAAAAAAGCAGTAAGAAAAACTCATTAACAAGTGTGTATACAGCTGGGAGGAAGGATACTGAGGACTGAACCCAGAAGCCTTCAACTTCTGAGCTACACCTCCAGCCCTATGTTATTTTTAATTTTTTTTAAAAACATGGTCACAATAAGTTGCAGAGGGCCTCCCTAAGGCTGGTGCAAACCTGCCATCTTCCTGACTCAACCTCCTCCATACTGGGATTACAGGTCGGCCCCACCATGCCTGGCCATACAAGTATATTTATTGTCTATTTTACACATTTTTCTTCATTTGAAAATTCCAGATGTGAAAACTCAACTCCATCTGCCTTTCCAAGCTCTATGATTTTTTTTCTAAGCACTTAGTGCCTCTTAAAATACTATATAATTTGCCGGGCGTGGAGGCACAGACTTGTAATCCCCGCGCTTGGATCGCGCAGGTTCGAAGCCAGCCGTGCTGGCTTAAAAGACCCTGTTTCCAAATTTAAAAATATAAAATAGGTCTGGGAGTGTAGCCCGGAGGTAGAAGGGCTTCCAGGAACCCCAGTACCACCAAAAAAAAAAAAAAAAAAGAAAGAAAGAAAAGAAAAGAAAAGCTATATAATTTGTTTCTGTGTTCATTTTTCATGTTTGTCAACCCTGGAAGAATGTGTAAACTCCTCAGAGGTAGGGTTCTTGTTCAACCCTGATGTACCTCGTGCCTTAGATACTATCTGATGAATCAAACAAATGGATAGGAGTAGTTTTGTCTGATGGAGGGGCAAGATATTGAGATGGAGCTCCTGGGAGGAAAAAAAAAAAAAAAAGATCCAACCACCAGGCCATACCCTAGATGAAAAGCCCAGGAATATGGCATGAAACATGGAAAGGTCTTCAGAGAAGCCATCTACATGATGTCTTGTTTATGAATAAATCATAAAATACAGTTTGTGAGACTTTTTTTTTTTTTGGTGGTGCTGACAACCCAACCCAGTGCCTCACATATGCTTAGACAAGGACCTTACCTCAGAGCTGTATCCCCAGCCCAGTTTTTTTGTGGGTTTTGACCCCAAATCCTCAACAGCAACAACAATAATGAAAGTTATCTGGCTCTCCAGAAAGCAAATCTAATTTGTATATCCTGGGATTGTGTACACAAATCATAGGGGGGTTGACTCCATGACCCCCTCTCCCCCACCTCCACACCCTCTGTGGGCTTCTGCCCCACCTACTAGATACCAAAATCTGCAGACGTTCAAATTCCCTATATAAAATGGTGAGGTGTTTGCATAAAACCTAACTCCTCTTCTTGTATGCTTTTTCTTTATGTTTTTCAGTCAACACATAAAAATCATACATATTCATGGGGTTACGTGCAATGTTTGGGTGCATGGTATACACTGTGTAATGTCCAGATCAAGGTAAGTATATCTATCTCCTCAAACTTTTATCCTTTCTTTGTGAAAACATTCAAAATCCTTTCTTCTAGCTTTTTTGAAATATATAGTGAATTATTATCTACAGCAACCAGCCACCCTACAGTGAAATAGAACACCAGAATTCACATCTCCTGTCTAACTATAACTAAGTATCAATCTCTCCGGCCCCTCTCTGGGCTCCAGGGATCCTCCTGCCTCAGCCTCCTGAGTAGCTTAGGGCTACATGCTCAACTGAAGGTTTGCTACCCAACGCTTTGATAATCATCCCATTTCCTGAGCTCTTCCTATCTTCTGGGCGCTTTTCTGAGTACTTTTCACATATTAAATCATTTTATTCTCCTGAAAATTTGATAATTTTATTTTTTTCATTTTACAGAGAGAGAGAAATAAGGCTCAGAGAAGCTGAATCATTTGCGTAAGGTCACAGATAGTAAATGGGGAAGCTGGGATTTGAACAAAGGCAGTTAAACAATACAAATGGACTTTTAAGATAGGAAGCCAAGCTTATCCTCTCTCCATGTGTGCAATATTCTATCACTGGGACCACGATGAATGTCAGAAAGATTTCATTCTAAAGATACTGTGAAAAGTCAAATGTTGTGTGTTCTCACCCATATGCAAGAACATATGGAAGCTAAAAAAGTTGAACTCACTGCAGTAGAGAGTAGAATAGTGGTCCCTAGAGGCTAGAAAGCGGCATAGAGGTAAGTTACAGTTAAATGAAAGGGATACAATTCCACACTGTAGAAGGATGGCCATAGTTTGCAACAATTCATTATATATCTTACAAAGAACTAGAAAAAAAAAACTTTGAAGGCTCCCAACACATACACATGATAAAAGTTTAAGAAGATGGAAATGCTAATTACCTTGATCTGATCATTTTACATATATCAAACTGTGACAATGTACCCCCTAAATAAGTACAATATTATATGTCAAGTAAAAATTTTTTTGTGGTACTGGGAGTGGAACCCAGGGGCATTCTACCTCCGAGCTACACCTCCAGCCCTATTTTTATTTTTTATTTTGAAACAGGGTCTCACTGATTGCAAAGTGCCTCACTAAGTAGTTGAGGCTGTCTGAGAACCGTGATCCTCCTGTCTCAGCCTCCCAGATGCTGGGATTACAAGCGTGTGCCACGGCGCCCCGCTTTGTCAATTAAAATTTTAGAGACATATATATTATTCATCATTGTCACTATATTGGCTGCCAGGTATTGAGATTATACATTCTTTTCTTTCCTTCAAATTTTTCTATAATTTAAGATAGGGTCTTGCACTGTTACCCAGGCTGAGCTCAAACTCAAGAGACCAAGCAAGTCTCCCATCTCAGCTACCCACGTAGCTGGGGTTACTGGCCTGCGCCACCACAATATAGAAGTATGTGTGACAGTATATTAACACTCCTCTCCCCAGTTAGCCATTAGTAACATTCAGTTTATGTCCTTTCACACTTTTTTTTATCTATACACAAATAACACACTTCTAAATATTCTATGACTATGTATAAACTGTCACTTTTTTTTTTTTTTTTTTTTTTTTTGCGATACTGGGGATGAACCCAGGGCCATTCTACCTCTGAGCTACATCCCCGCAACCCTATTTTTTTATTTTTTATTTTGAAATAGGGTCTCACTAAGTTGCAGAGGGCCTCACTAAGTAGCTGAGGCTGGCTGCAAACCTGCAATCCTTCAGTCTCAGCCTCCCAAATGCTGGGATTACAAGCCTGCGCCACCACGTCCGGCGAATTTTTTTTTTAATTAGTAAATCTTGGAGGTTTTTCCTTGTAAGCCCAGACAGATCTACCTTATTTTTCTCTTAATTCATTAATCTTTATTTAAATAGATTTCTGGTGGCCACTAGGCTCTTTCCAGTTTTTTTACTATTACAAGTAATGTTTACAAGTGACCATTCTTACATATGTTTACACATGTGTACTTGTTTGGGTGGGGGCGGGTACTGTGAGTGAAACTCAGGGCAATTCTACCTCCAGGATATACCCTCAACTCTATTTTTATTTTTTATTTGGAAACAGGTTCTCACCATGTTGCTGAGAGCCTCACTAAGTTGCTGAGACTGACTTCAAGCCTGCAATACTCCTGTCTCAGCCTCCCAAGTACTGGGATTACAGGCATGTGCCACTATGCCTGATGAGAGTTTTTTGTTTGGTTTCTTGGTTGGTTTTGTTTTCTGTGGTACTGGGGATTGAACCCAGGGCCTCACACATGCTAGGCAAGTAAGTGCTCTTCCACTGAACTACATTTTTAGCCCCATACATATGTGTTTATATTAGATTCCTAGATATGAAATTGTTGATCATAGAGTCATTCTCAATGTGTGTGTGTTTGTGTATGTGTGTGTGTGTGTGTGTGTGCGTGGTACTGAGGGTGGAACCCAGAGGCTTTTCTACCTCCAGGCTATACTCTCAGAACTATTTTATATTTTATTTCGAAACAGGGTCTCACTTAGTTGCTGAGAGCCTCACTAAGTAGCTGAGGCTGGCTTTGAACCTGTGTGATCCTCCTGTCTCAGCCTCCCAAGCATGAGGATTACAAGCGTGTGCCACCATTCCACTCAATTTTAAGTGTGTGTGTGTGTGTGTGTGTGTGTGTGTGTGTGTGTGTGTGTTACTGGGACTTGAACCCAGGAGTATTCTACCTCCGAGCTACACCCCCAGCTCTATTTTTTTATTCTTTATTTTGAAACAGGGTCTCACTGAGTTTCAAAGGGCCTCACTAAGTAGCTGAGGCTGTCTATGAACCTGGATCATCCTGTTTCAGCCTCTCAAATGCTGGGATTACAAGTGTGCGCCACCACACCCAACAGCTGTACTAATTTTCATTGCAACTTTGAGAATTTAAAATACCTTTAATCTCATGGGGAAAAAAAAAAGACCTGTTCAGTTAACACGAACCAGTCATTCATAAAAGGAATATAATTCTTGTATTATGGCATTTCAATACTTAATATGGATATGAGTAAGTCAGCCAGTATCTGGAACACTGCTTGTCCTAATAGGAGTTCAATGAAAGCTCTGGAACACATGAAGGAGCCCTGGAGTTGACCTTTCTTAACCGCCCTTACACAATTCTATTGCAGGGTCTCTACTGCCATCTGGTGGCAATTCTCTATTAGAGAATTGTCTTACATATTCTGAGAACTGTAAGCTTGTCTTAAAGTCTTACAGTTTCTGAGAAGTCATTCTTCCTACAAATAATTGTTTCTGGTACGTCACTCTATAGGAGGCATTATTTCATCATTCTTGATTACTAAATACATTTTCAAAAATAGGGAAGAAAAGAAATTATGTTACTTCTAAATTATTTCTCTTCCTTTTTTTCTTTCTTTCCTTTGTGTGTGTGTGTGTGTGTGTGTGTGTGTGTGTGTGTGTGTGTTGCTGGAGATTGATTGAACCTGGGGACATTCTACCTCCAAGTTACACCCCCAGCCCTACTATAGTTTTTATTTTGAAACAGAGTCTTACTGTATTGGTGAGAGTCTCCCTATTTGCTGAATTGCTGAGGCTGGCTTTGAACCTGCAATCCTCCTGTCTCAGCTTCCCAAGCACTGGGATTACAAGCACGAGCCACCACACCCAGCCTATTTCAGTTTCTTGAGACAAAGTTTTCTGAGAAAGCAAGTACCCAAAATTGCCAACCTACATTCTCGTTGTTCTTGTGGTTATTTTTTGGTACTAGGTATTGAACCCAGGGGCATTCTACCTCTAAGTTACATCCACAGCCTTTTATATTTTTTATTTCTTATTATGAAACAGGATCTCATTACATTGCTGAGGCTGCCCTTGAACCTGCGATCCTCCTATCTCAGTCTGTCAAGTATTGAGATTACAGTTATACACCAGCATACCTGGCTCAGCCTAGATTCTCTTAAGACTCTTCTATAGATAGGATCTCTTCCATTTACAGACTTTTGTTTCCACAGGCATCAAAACATATAAAACTTGACCTTTTTTCTATTATTGTCCTTCTCATAATCTTTCCACTAAAAAATCAAAAATGTTAGATAAGCATAGATACAGTTATTTGCTTCCCCAAAGCATCAGACACTGCTAGGATCCCAATTATAGCCCATGACACTTATATTTCTGAGTCTGCAGCTCCACATCCCCAAAACTAGCTTCTCTGTGCCTCGGAGCTCCCTGGAGCCACATGCGTGGCAGGCTGGAAGTATCATAAATATAACACAAATTGAGGTTACCCCTCAACCAGTGACACAAGAGAGTTGGCGTATAATAGTCACGGGTTGAATTATGTCCACTCCCTAAATTCTTATACTGGGGTCCAGACTCCTAGTACATTTGAATGTGACCTGTTTGGAGATGAAGTCTTTACAGATGTAATCAAGTTGACATGAGATCACAAGCATAAACCCTGATCCAACACAAATGCTGTCCTTCAAGAACAATTTGAACACAGAGACATGGGGAAAATAGAGACATCTACAAGGTGAGGAGTGGTCTGGAGCAGACCCTTCCCTCGCTGCTCAGAACAAAACAGCGCTGTCCACACCTTTATTTGGGACTTTCAGCCTCCAGGACTGTGAGGCAGGACAGAGCTGTTATTTAGGTCACTCTGTTTATGGTGCTTCATTACAACAGGTGTATAAACAAATAAAAACACCCAGTCCCCTCACTCTGTCTTTGGTGGGACTCTGAGGTCTGTGTTCTGCATTCTTTCCCAGGGTCCTCCTGGAGAATAAAGCCCGTTCCCACAGCATGTTTTGATGTACTTCCTTTTCTTCCCTTTCTCACTTCCTATCCCACTACTAGCATTTTCTGGACTCACATCCTCAATAAACTACTTGATTTTAAAACTTTTTCTCAGGGCCTCCTTCTGAGGGACCTCAGATGAAGACAGCTGGTATCAGAAATGGTTCCCAGAAGCAGAGTGGCAGGATGGATTCTACAATTACTCCCTTCCCTCCACTGCCAGGTGACAGAGGTGTCCCTGGAAGTCAAATGTGATCACGTCTGTGCTGCAGCATCACTGCAACTGAGGTCTCCCCTCGAGGAGTCTAGAGTGGAAGTCAGGTGGAAGAGCTCATGAGACATCACTAGTGTTTAAAGTTGGGGAGCAAAATGTTGGTCTAAGGATACTAGAGTGAACTGGTTATCATCTGCTGTTGTAGCCCGGAAGAAAATCACGAGCTCAGGTCACTCTGGGATGCACACTGAACTGCTAATTATGGTTAACCCTGGGGAGAAGGGTGTAAACTTGTCATCATATGTACTTCTATACAGTTTGCAGACACATTTAAAAATATTATAATTTAGCAGGTTATGATGGCACAGACCTGTAGCCCCAGCATCTTGGGAGGCTGAAACAGGAAACTCACTTGAGCCCATGAGTTTGAGGCCAGCCTAGGCAATACAGTGAGACCCTGCCTCAAAAAGAGCTAGAAAGCTGCGAGGGCAGCATTTAAAGAAACACAAGGAGACCAGGTGCAGTGGTGCCCTCCCTGGATCCCCACTCTTTGGGAAGGTCTCAATTTTGAGGCCTGCTTGAGCAACTTGGCCAACTCAGCAAGATCCTGTCTCAACATAAAAATTGAAAGGGCTGGGATGAGCCAGGCATGGTGGCACACACCTGTAAGCCTAGTACTTGGGAAGCTGAGTCAGGAGGACCGCAGGTTCAAAGCTGGCCTCAGCAACTTAGCGAGACACTGTTTACAAATCAAAAATAAAAAAGGGGTGAGAGTGGAACTCAGAGATAGAATCCCCCTGAGTTCAATCTCCAGCTCCACAAAAAAAAAAGGGGGCTGGGAATGTATCTCAATGGTACATTGCACCTGAGTTCAATCCTCAGCACTGCAAAATGAATGAATGAATGAATTAATTAATTAATTAATAAGGTACATCATGTAAAATTATAAAAATAATAGAAATATGAAAATAAATGATGTGACTTCCAATTACTTTTGCCCTCTTCAGATTCCCGAGTCCTAGGCACATTACAATCCATCCCATAAAGGAAATGGTGCGTTCTAGATCGGGCATGCTACCCAAACAGGTAGTGCAGACTCATCAACTACCTTCCTGTGTTTTACCTGGGCCTCTCCTCCAGCTCATACTTGTGGCCTCCAAGAAGATTTACTTCATCTCAGCTGACAAAGCATTAAACTCAGGCCTGGTTAATACAGAATGAGTGTATTTTATTTATTTATTTATTTATTTATTGGTACATTACAGGCATACGTCATAGTGGGGTACAAGATGGTACAGGCATACACGCACTCATCACTCATTTAGCCCTTCCCTGATTCCCACCACACTCCCCCTCCCTCCTTCTCATGTTTGGTTTAGTGACTTTGATATGTTTATGAATGCACGTCATGGACATTAGAGAATTTCCCTTTTCCCCCTCCCATCACCCTCAGTTAGGTCACCTTATTTGCCCCTCCATAGTTTCTCCTTCCTCGTCTAGAGTTGGACTGCCACCATTCTACAGACCCACTCAGGAATGAGCATAAAAAACACGGGTGTAGCCGGGCATGATGGCGCACGCTTGTAATCCCCGCACTTGGGAGGCAGAGACAGGAGGATCGCTCAGGTTCGAAGCCAGCTGTGCTAGCTTGAGACCCTGTTTCCAAAAAAATATATAGGCCGGGTGTGGTGGCGCACGCTTATAATCCCCGCACTTGGGAGGCAGAGACAGGAGGATCACCAGGTTCGAAGCCAGCCGCGCTGGCATAAGAGACCCTGTTTCAAAAATATAAAATAGGTCTGGGAGTGGAGCCCAGAGGTAGAAGGGCTTCCAGGAACCCCAGTACCACACACACACACACACACACACACACACACACACACACACACACACAAAATATATATATATATATATATATATATATATATATATATATATGTATGTATATGTCTGGGAGTGTAGCCCGGAGGTAGAAGGACTTCCAGGAACCCCAGTACCACCAAAAAAAAAAAAAAAGAACACAGGTGTAGAGAAGCACTGTCAGGAGGCGGTGAGTCCAGCGGTACCTCTGGTCCTGAGCTTATTGTGAAAGGAGCCTTGGTCCAAGATGAACATGTACATAGACTCTGCGCAGTACCACCACATGATGACTGATTGGTCAGGAAAGAAAAAGAGAAGACTGAAGACAAAGAAGTCCAGGGAAGAAGTGTGTGGGTGGGACTTTGGCGATGAGCAAGAAAATGTACAAATCTCTGTGTCTCTTACTGATGCTCACAAGAGAAACAGCCATCACAGAGGAGGTGCAGAAGCACCAGGTGGCTAGGAGCACGTAACTGAGAAGCTGGCCTCTGTCGGCTACTGCTTCCTCACTGAGCCCCTGAAGAGAATAACCATGCTGGAAGAAATGGAGACTATGCAGGGACTCTCCACTGACCAACTCTGATCCAGTGACTCCTGCTGGTTAAATGACCAACTAGCCCAAAGGCTGAAGCTGACCCCCAAATATACCACCATCCCTCAAGGAGGCCTGTTAGCCACTTGGTGGCAAATTGATTCCATCAAACCCTTCCTATTCTGGAAGGGGCACAGATTCCTTTTTACTGGGGTTTATTCCAAGAATGATTTCGCCCTTCTGGCCTGCCGTGCCAGGGCCAGCACCACTGTCCACAGGCTAAGGGAGTGTCTGATGTATCACTATGGAATTCCACACAACATGACCTTCCCACTGTTTCTTAAGTGGCTTTTCATTGTCACTCCCCAAAGGAGAGCCTTTTGGACATGTTTTCCTAATTGCCACCCCCGTAAAATTGTAATGTGAAAGACAGACTTTATCTCTGTTTGTGTGCTGTGTTGTATATCTGCTCAAAACCTATTTAAAGAAAGTTTTGTTTCACCCACTGTTACAGTTTGGATCTAAAATGTTCCCCAGAGTCTCATTGTGTTGAAGGCTTGGTCTCCAATATGCACATCACCTGGGAGCTCTGTCCTGTTAGAATGACCCAGTGGCTTCCTACAGGTATAGCAGCTTCAGAATGATACTTGGAAGCGTTGACACACTGGCCCAGATGAAGGATTATATGGTATTTATATGGCCTCAATGTTCCAGTAGGCAGATTCCAATATTGTTTGCAATTCCAATAGGTAGAAAAACACAGGTCTGTGAACCAGGAGTTAAGAGTGGCCTCTGACTCACTGGGGGGATTTGTGCTTCCTAGGTCTTCAACTTCAGGCTCTGCTGAACTCAAACTTCTGGTTCAATGAGGTTGACAGGGGATGCATCTACAGGGGACATAGAAAGGGTTCCACTAAAACTGTGAACGATGCCTGGCTATTTGGACTCCCTCTAGCCAGGACACCAGCAAGCAAAGAAAGGAGTAACCATCCCCGTGAGAATACGTGGTTATTTTGAATCAAAATAGGAAGAGATGGGGGATATACGTGGTTATTTTGAATCAAAATAGGAAGAGATGGGGGCAGGGAAAAATAGATCTGAAACCCAGGAGTTTCTCTGAGATGCCTCTTGTGTTCCTGTGTCCAGCAATAAACAAAAATTGGCAATTTCAGCAAATGGGGTCTGACAAGAGCCTGATGATGACCAGGGCCAAGATCCCACAGAAATGATGATCTGGGTCATGCTACCAGTCAAGCAACCTAGACAAACAGAAAGACTATCTAAGTGTGACAGGAATCTGGATGTGTGTTATTTTTCTTTTATTTCTCTTATTTATTTGTTTATTCGTGCATTTATTTAATTTATAGGTAAAAATTACATGGTGTATGACATGAGGTTTTGGTATAGAATATGTGTGTATTAGTCAGCATGGGATGCCATGACGAAATACCACAGACAGGGTGAACTAAGCAACAGAAATCTTATTTTCTCAATTCTGTTGTCTGAAAATCCAAGACCAAGATAAATGTGCCAGCAAAGCTGATTTCCTCTGAGACTTCTCTCCTGGGCTTGCAGATGGCAGATGGGCATCCTGTATAACAATTTTGGACCTAGGACCATAGCAGCAGGAAAATAACTTGTCCTCTTAACCTTGATGTGTGTGTGTGTGTGTGTGTGTGTGTGTGTGTGTGTGTGTGTGTGTGTGTGATATCTTGGACATGATAGGAGTTGACAGGATGGAGTTGATTGACACAGATGAGTCTGAACCACAAAGGGGCCAAACACTATCAGTTCACCATCTGCAACTCCTCAGTACCTACTGTTTCCTTAAAGCACCCACCAGGGAGATGGGTCCCTGGCTGAGGACTGTCTCAGCCTCCTGGAACTCACTCTGCCAGCATTAGAGGCAGCTCAGAAGGGCCAGGAAAGTAGCACCTCTCAGGAGCAGTGCTCAACCAGCGACTGAAGGAAGTCTCTGGCAGGATCAGGCTCCAGTTGCTGACTGTGAAGCTTGCTTGATAATGCATGCTTTTCTTTTTCTTTATTTTTTTTTCTCCTTCCTTCCTGTCTCACTGCCCTACTTCCATATTGGTGCTTTCTGGGACCACCCCTGTAGTTTGGCCAGTTCCTCCCACTTTCTTTCTGTGTTCTGAGAAAAAATCATGGAGTGTCTTAATCACTCCATGACTCAGCCAGCTGCAGGTTTTTTCCAGCAGCCTTGAGCCCAAGATGGGGCCTTGAACATTTTCAGGCACTAAAAAAATGTTTAGATTATTGACCAGAACAATGAAAGATATGGCTCTGGCCTCAATATCCTTAAACCTGATTATAAGCTTTATACCCTGACCCCCCTCACTTCAGAGCATCTCCCAAGCTGCGGCACTCTGGAAGTAAGTTTTCTTCAAAAATGCTTTGGACTGTCCCCCTGGCATTTATTGTTTCATTCTTTGGAATCCAATGGGCTTCATCTTGTGACAGTTAGGGGCACTCCCTTGTGGGAGCTATCTGTCAGAGCTTTGGGCAAAACTCTAGCCCCAGGTTTGGTGGGCCAAAACAAGCTCCCAGAAAAAGTAGTTATTTTCTATTCTTATCTTGGGTTCTACTTCTGATAGAACCAAAATGATTACACAAACAATCTAGATAGTAGCTCCTATTAACTAAATATAACATTTTTTTTTGTGGTACTGGGGTTCCTGGAAGCCCATCTACCTCCGGGCTACACTCCAAGACCTATTATATTTTTATTTGGAAACAGGGTCTCTTAAGCCAGCGCGGCTGGCTTCGAACCTGCGTGATCCTCCTGTCTCCGCCTCCCAAGCGTGGGGATTACAAGCGTGCGCCACCACGCCCGGCTATAACATACTTATTTTCTAGGTTCATTCCCTTTGTACTCCTTACTTCTCTTTCAAATTGTTGTTTCTCTAGCTATGTGTTTTGTTTGTCCGTTTTCGTTTTGCAGTGCTGAGAAGAGAATTTAGGGCTTAGCGTACGCCAGGCAAATGCTCAGCCATTGAGCTACACCTCCAGGCCCCAGCTTTGTTTTCTCATAGGCCACTGCTTCTTTCATATTTACTACTATGTGCAAGCCCTGGAGATACAAAAGGTATAAAGAGGATAGACCCAGGGCCCTGCTCACATGGAGGTTACAGTGTCAAGGTGGAAAAGACACACTTTGAACAACTAATTTCAAGGGTGAATCATGTTATAACGAAGAAAAAGGGGCATGCAATAGTGGGATCCAATCTAGTATAAAGGCAGGAATAGGGTCTCTCAGAGGAAGTAACTTTGCAACTGACATACAACAGGCTGGTAGGGAATGGTATGGCACCATCTCCACTTGCCCTTCTAATTTGGTTTTCTATAGTCGAAAAATTGCAAATGGGACAAAAAGTCAAATCCTTCCTGGAGGCGAAATGACCTTTAACACAAAAATGCAAAATGAATCCCAAATCACCAAAAACCTTTATTTTCCTTTATATGAAACTGAAAGAGCAATAAAACAAAAATACTAGTTTCCATTTATGCAACACTTTTATATCACACTGACCAATGGAAAAGCAAAAACCCCTGAGGAATTGCCAACAATAAATAATATATTTAAGAACAGAACTGAGTGCAAAAGACAAACTTCCTGTGTCTATTTCAGTTTGGGGAAGTCAATGGCCCTTTGCAAACTTGAGTTTCTCAAAAGGATATCCAACTGATGCAAGTTTCCTTCCATGATAAGAAGCTGCCATGTTCAGTACCACCTTATATTAACAGAAGTGAAATTGTCAACCTTCTTTTAATCGATTTATCCATAGTTCTGGGAAACCTACTGCACACTACATGAGAGATAAACATTTGTTCTTTGTGGTGACATGGATTTTTACAACATACCAAATAAGAAGCTATTTTAACTATTTTAACTTGTCATTAACTAAAATGTACTATTTTCTCCGTGTACAAATGTTTTACAAAATTTACATAGTTCCCTGCCTGCTGTTTGTGAGTGATAAAAAAAAAGAAGAACCAAATATTTGTGAAAACAGAGTAAATATTTGTGGCTCTAAAGATTCCAGAGTTTAGCAATGGAAAGATTCCTCTGTGAAGATTCAGGATTGAAGATTGGCTTTGAAATTCTCTTAAGGAATAGTCAGAGCACCATTTTTCATTGACTCTAGGATCTTTTTTTTTTTTTTTTTCCTATCCCTTACTGTCTCAAATTCAAATGGGCAGCCGGGCGTGGTGGCGCATGCTTGTAATCCCCGTGCTTGGGAGGCTGAGACAGGAGGATCACACAGGTTCGAAGCCAGCCTCAGCTACTTAGTGAGGCTCTCAGCAACTTAGTGAGACCCTGTTTCCAAATCAAATAGAAAATAGGTCTGGGAGTATAGCCTGGAGGTAGAAAGCCTCTGGGTTCCACCCCAAGTACCACAAAAAAAAAAAAAAAATTCTAATGGGCTTCATCATCAACGGCCTGTCACAAGTTAACTGACAACTCCACCACCCTATCTTCTTAGTGGCATATAATATAATGGTATATTTTACAATCTATACCTTCTTAGGTTAGGTTAAATATGCTGCTTCATACTTTAGTACACACCGTGACTCTTATAAAAATAAATCTGACATTTGATTCTTAGTAATTTCCCAACTGAAAAACTGCTGGCAAAACGACTTGGCAACTACTTCATATTTTAGCATGAAAGGTTGGAAGAATGGGTGATGTGGCGTGAGCTTGTGCTCTCGGTCTGGTTCTGTCTCTCATCAGCTGGCAGAACTGTCGGGAAATTCCTTTCATACTTGTGGGCCTCGCTCCCTCATCTGTAAAATGAGAAAGCGCAAGCAGATGGTTCCTAAGTCTTCCGGTCAAAAAGGAAGGTGATTTTAGCCTTGTACCACTTGGAGTGCGTGTCTCCATGGAGATTCCAGTACCACCTGCCCGAGGCCAGAGGAGCATCTTTTGCAGTTGATGGTTCAGGCTCCTTTGCAGCTACCTCTGTCCCCTCAAAAGCCAAAACTCTAAATCCAGAGATGGCCCTACTTCCCAAGTAGGAAACAAGAGTTCCTTCATGACTTTAGCAAGTGACTGGAAAGAATAATTCTTCAGTCTGGGGCAATTTGTAAACTTTATCAAAAAAATAAACAAACTGCAGAACTCTACTAGTTTAAGTTGAATTAAGTGTCTGCTATAAATTTTAAGTATCCAAAAATTACAAGGCGTCACACTTCAAAGTCTTGTGACTGACACAATCTGGCTCTAGATTACGTTGCTCTGGGTGCCTCTTTCCATGTCTCAGAAGTACTAGCTGAGAAAAGCTTTCTTATCTGAAAGAAAATAAGAAAGAAATTTCATTTGAGCCACCCATTAATATCACCACCTGTTTCTACCCTGAGTGCATTCAGCTGGAATAAGAGTTTGGCCAAGGAAACCAAATGGTAAGAAATGAATATTCCAAGTGATGTAAAATGGATGTGATGATGATAATGAAAGTAATTTATGGCAAATAATACATGTATTTGCATTTTTAATTATAATTCAAAAATATCTGTCTTTACCTAAACATTAGAGTTAAAAACAGGAATAGCTGGAATAGCGGCCAAAATCAACAACTTCAGAACAAATCATAAATTTATAAATCTTCCTGTGTACATTTCAATTCCAACAGTTCATTCAAACTGGGTTTTGGGGGGTTGTTTGTTTGTTTTGCGGGTTTGGAGATAGAACTCAGAGACATTCGACCTCCAAGCTAAACCCCCTGCCCTATTTTTTATTCTTTATTTTGAGACAAGGTCTCACTGAGTTGCAGAGGGCCTCACTAGGTAGCTGAGGCTGTCCGTGAACCCCGATCCTGTGGTCTCAGCCTCCCGATTACAAGTGTGCGCCACCACACCCAACTTCAAACTGTTTTAAATATTGTAGCCAGCTGCTGAACTAAGTTCCTAACTACACCAGGCCCCCTTCTTTAAAATTCACTGAAATTTGATCAATTTTTATACATGCAGATGTTGAGCATATATCCAATGAGCACTGATATTATACAACTGGAGCCGGACATGGTGGCGCACGCTTGTAATCTCAGCACTTGGGAGGCTGAGACAGGAGGATCGCAGGTTCACAGCCAGCTTCAACTACTTGGTGAGGCCCTCTGCAAGTTAGTGAGACCCTGTTTCAAAATAAAGAATAAAGAATAGGACTGGGGGTGGAGGTCAAAGGTAGAATGCCCCTAGGTTCAATCTCCAGTACAGAAAAAGAAAAAAAATTAGCCGGGCGTGGTGGCGCACGCTTGTAATCCCCGCGCTTGGGAGGCAGAGACAGGAGGATCGCACAGGTTCGAAGCCAGCCTCGCGCGCTGGCTAAGGAGACCCTGTTTCCAAATAAAAATGTAAAAATAGGTCTGGGAGAGTAGCCCGGAGGTAGAAGGGCTTCCAGGAACCCCAGTACCACCAAAAAAGAAAAGAAAAAAAATTATACAACTGGAGAGAGACAATTGAAGTAAATGTGTGCTGGCACCTCACATGCATACATTAGACTCTTAAGACTCTGGGGAGTTTAAGTCAAATATAACTATTAAGCCACTAAAATATATTCTTTACCCAAACAAGAAAGGGCAGGAAAGAAAGAAGAAGAAGGAGGAGGAGGAGGAAGAGGAGGAGGAGGAAGAGAAGGAGGAAGAGGAGGAGGAGGAGGACGAGGAGGACGAGGAGGACGAGGAGGACGAGGAGGAGGAGGAAGGAAGGAAGGAAGGAAGGAAGGAAGGAAGGAAGGAAGGAAGGAAGGAAGGAAGGAAGATGCTCAGGACTGCCAATGCCCTCTCCGATAGCCTCACCTGCAGTGTTCAAGGGAGCAAGTTTCTCCTCTGAATCCTAATCATTGATTCATCTACCATGTTTTTACTCTGTCTCTAATCAGGGCTCTGCCCCTCTCCCAAAAAGAGAGGGAGGCTTATAAAATGAAGAAATGATAATTTGTTTTAAAGAGTACAATTTATTTGTAGGTCAGTAAATTGTATCTAGTTAGAGAATGGAGTATGCTATATCTTTAATTTCTGCACCTTTTATAGCAAAGTCACTTAATTAAACATATTTCTTTTTAAATGTTTTATTGGTACATTATGATTATACACAGTGGTAGGTTAAATATTCAACATATTTCTTAAGCAACTTAAGAACTTTGTTTATAAATAGATACTAGAAGCTGGGCGTGGTGGCACATGCTTGTAAATCCAGTATTTGGGAGGCTGAGACAGGAAGATCGTGCAGGTTCAAAGCCAGGCTCAGCTACTTAGTAGGCTCTCAGTAACTTAATGAGGCTCACCGAGCGTGGTGGCGCACGCTTGTAATCCCCACGCTTGGGAAGTGGAGACAGGAGGATCGTGCAGGTTCGAAGCCAGCCACGCTGGCTTAAGAGACCCTGTTTCCAAATAAAAATATAAAAAAATTAGGTCTGGGAGTGTAGCCCAGAGGTAGAAGTGTTTCCAGGAACCCCGGTACCACCAAAATAAATAAATAAATAAAATGAAATAGGTCTGGGAGTGTAGCCTAGAGGTAAAAATCCCCTGGGTTCTATCCCTAGTTCCACACACAAAAAAACAGAAACTAGATTATATTTTTATCTAGTTAAGATAATTTGCTTCCTGGCCTATGCAGCTAATCAACTACAAGTCACAATTTGGGTGTTTTTTAAAGGATTGGTGCAACATTTGATGTGCTAACTTCCAAGCACTTTTCAATGACTAAGACACTGGACTAAATCACTATGGAGCACTGTTAAAACTTGTTTTGTACCCCATGTAGTAATCCCACATACTGGGAAACAGAAGCAAGAGGATCACAAGTTCAAGGCCAGCCTGGGCAACTTGGTGAAACCCTGTCTCAAAAAAAATAATAATTTTTTTTTAAGTCTAGGGATGTAGCTCAGTGGTAGAACTGAGTTTGTTCCAATCCCCAGTGCTGAAAAACAAAAAGCAAACAGACAAAACAAACTGTGTTTTACTTCATAAATGACAGTAGATTTCACCAATACCAAAGCAGGAAGGGTGGAGAGAGGCCGGTTCAGTTCTCTAATGACTTCCTGTGTCCTGCCCATTGTACACTTTCTGTCACTCCTGAGAACAGGCAAGATCTGGAAAGTGAAAATGGATCAACTCTGAGCCAGGCGTGGTGGCACACGTTTGTAATCCCAGCGCTTGCAAGGCTGATCGCACAGGTTCAAAGCCAGCCTCAGCTACTTAGCTACTTAGCTACTGAGTGAGGCTCTCAGCAACTTAGTGAGACCCTGTTTTCAAATAAAGTATAAAATAGGTCTGGGAGTATAGCCTGGAGGTAGAAAGGCCCCTGAGTTCCACCCCCAGTTCCACAAAAAAAAAAAAAAAAAAAAAAAAAGGAAGGAAGGAAGGAAGGAGAAAGAAAATGGATCAATTCTTTTTTGTGTGTGTGGTGCTTGGGGTGGAACCCAGGGACATTCTACCTCCGGGCTATACTCCCAAACCTATTTTTTGTAATTTATTTGGAAACAGGGTCTCACCAAGTTATTGAAAGCCTCACTCAGTAGCTGAGGCTGGCTTCGAACCCGTGCGATCCTCCCGTCTCAGCCTCCCAAGCGTGATTACAAGCGTGCGCCACCACAACCAGCTAAATCAACTCTTCAAACAGCTTTTTATCAATAAAGTAACAGCTTCTCCTTGTAGAGAAACTGGAAAACAGGATTTTATAAAAGAAAAACTACCTGTTTAGGAATATATCCTTTCAAACTTTTCTTTGAGTGTATATTCCTATAGCATATACCTAGGGTAAGTTGTTTGGGTTAAAAGGATTACAATTTATGAGGCACTTCATTCAGTTTTGTTTCTTATTTTGTTTTGCTCGTGGGTATATGGCACTGGAAATTGAACCCAAGGGCGCTCTACCACTGAGCTACCCCTGCCCCAGTACTTTTTATTTTTTATTTTAAGACAGGGTCTTGCTAAATTGCCCAGGCTCTAGCCTCGAACTAGCTATCCTCCTGCCTCTGTAGTTGAAATTGCAAGCATGTGCCACCACTCCTGGCTTCATTTAGTATTGCTATTTCGGCTTCTGAGGCATTACTTCACATTTGTGAAGACTGAGTTTTTGACTTGGGGCATGTTTCGAGTGCCTGAGGGTCAAAGACAGCATGCCTCTATATGGTCATTTTTGCAACTGTGGTTGGCTTAGTAGTATTCGGTTCCCTTCCAAGAATCCTGTGGTTTGCAAGTTCAAAGCAGTAGCAATCTGATACGGGCTGACCCCCACGATGCCTGTGGCGTGTGACGAGTGTGATACCGTTTACGTTGTTTTCACTGACTTTCCTCTTTTACTTGACTTTTCTCCTTTTAGGGGCAGGAGGAGTGCACTAGAGGTTAAATGACTTAAAACAGTGAGGATTATGTTGTTTGTGAGCACGCCTAAACGTAGGTGTGGAGTAGCTACAAAAAGGCTTAAGAGAGCAGAGCGTCATAGAATAATTAATGGATGGGAAATGCCATCATTCACGTACGGTAGGGAGTGGTTTCCAGTGGTGGGATCCTGAGAAGCCGTTCTAAAGGGACGCCCCGCTCGCCGGGGGCTGGCTAGGTGAGACGCCTACGTTGTTTGTGGTGGTGTCAAAGGCTTCAGAAGTACAATCACCAATGCCAGTGCAACTTGATTATGTGAAAATTAAAGGTTCTTACCATTATATTACTGATAGAGCAAACTGTAGTCATCAGCCAAACAGTAGTCAGGGTCATCTGCGAAGGACACAGCATAAAACAACATTAAGCTTTTTTTTTTCAGGATAAGATCTTATGAGCCCTTTTCAAACCAAGACATTCCACTTAAAGCTTCAGACAACTGCCCTTTTGTTAAAAGAAAATACATCTGGCAACAAAACCTATAATTGGTAGTCATGACTACAAACCAGAGAAATTCTGGAAATCATTATTATAATTTCTCTGCTCCTTGCCATCCAGGCCCAGATATTAGCACCCACAGTAAAGTCATCTTCAAAAATGAACAAAAGCGAAGTGATTACTGAGTGCCAATTATAAGGTGAAAGACGACAAGAGATAAAATAACTTAAGTCACCATGTTATTCAAAGATGTAATATCAGCCATCAAATTTCTATCAGTCACTAAGTTTTTACTGAGCTGCCAAGTGTAACATAAGCTGTCTTCTTCTCTCCTCTCTTTGAATATAGATAGGTAAATCTTCCCCC
Source organism: Muscardinus avellanarius (assembly GCF_963383645.1). Classification (NCBI taxonomy): domain Eukaryota; kingdom Metazoa; phylum Chordata; class Mammalia; order Rodentia; family Gliridae; genus Muscardinus; species Muscardinus avellanarius. The sequence continues at coordinate 29,598,505 of NC_137803.1, read as the reverse complement.
ACCCAAATAGTAGATTTTTTTTTCTTTTTGATAATGAAGATTGAACCCAGAGGGATTCTACCCCTGACCTCCAGCCCCAGCCCTTTTTATTTTTGTTTTGTTTCCTGAGAGTGTCACAAAGTTTCCAAGGCTGGTCTTGAACCTGGCATCCTTCTGTCTCATCCTCCCAAGTATTGGGATTACAAGTGTGCACCACCACACCCAGCTAAAGAGTAAATATTTTTGAACACGTAACATGTGCTGAGTACTATGTTAAGTTTGGGGAGTGACACAAGAGAAGACAAAGTGTCTGTCTTCAACTTCAAAAAAGCTAAGGTATATGGCTCCCTCAGAGGAGCCACAGGACTTGGGAGAAAAACAAAAACACCATTATGATCAATGAAAGATGCCTTTATGGGCAGTGTATAAAATATATAATATTAACTTACATGTTTCTAGATACCTTATATGTCTGTATAGTACATAGTTCTCAGTTCTGCTGTTCTCATGGTCCAAGTGAAAATAACCTGTTAATACCCAGGCATGGCGGGGCGTGGTGGCGCACGCTTGTAATCCCCGCCCTTGGGAGGCGGAGACAGGAGGATGGTGCTGGTTCGGAGCCAGCCTTGCTGGCTTAAGAGACCCTGTTTCCAAATATAAAAATAGGTCTGGGAGTGTAGCCCAGAGGTAGAAGGGCTTCCAGGAACCCCAGTACCACCAAAAAAAAAAAAAAAAAAATACCCAGGCATGAGGATTGCAGGAGGATAATCACAGGTTCAAGACCAGCCTCAGCAATTTAGCAAGGCCCCCAGCAACTTAGCAAGACCCTGTTTCAAAATAAATTAAATAAAACAAAATAGGGCTGTAGTAGAATGTCCCTGGGTTCAATCCCCAGTGCCACAAAAAATAAATAAGTAAATATGCCAGGCATGGTGGCACAGACCTGTAATCCCTGTACCTCGGAGGCTGAGACAGGAAAATTTCAGGTTGGAGACCAGCCTCAGAAACTTAGTGAGACTATCAGCAACTGAGTGAGGCTCTGCTGCAAACAAAAAATAAACAATGGCTGGGGCTATAGCTTAGAGGTAGAATGCCTCTGGGTTCAATCTCTAGTAACAAAACAAAACAAAACAAAAAAACTATTTCAGATTACAGGTTCGAGGCCAGCCTCAGCAATTTAGGGAGGCTCCCACACACACAACTTAGTGAGACCCTATTTCAAAGTAAAAAAATAAGCTGGTCATTGTGGTGCATGCTTATAATCCCAGTACTTGAGAGGCTGAGACAGAAAAATTGCAGGTTCACAGCCAGCCCCAGCAACTTGTGAGACCCTGTTTCAAAATAAAGAATAAAATAGGGCTGGAGGTGTAGCTCAGAAGTAAAATGCCAAGCCGGGCGTGGTGGCACACGCTTATAATCCCTGCGCTTGGGAGGATGAGACAGGAGGATCGCACGGGTTCGAAGCCAGCCTCAGCTATTTAGTGAGGCTCTCAGCAACTTAGTGAGACCCTGTTTTCAAATAAAGTATAAAACAGGTCTGGGAGTATAGCCCGGAAGTAGAAAAACCCCTCAGTTCCACCCCCAGTACCATCAAAAAATAAAAATAAAAAATAATAATTAAAAGATAGAATGTCCCTGAGTTTCAGCCCCAGTACCACAAAAAAAAATTTTTTTAATTAAAGTAAAACATTAAAAAGGTCTGGGAATATAGCTCAGAGGTAGAATGACCCTGGGTTCAATCCCCAATATGTTACAAAAAATAGATAAATACATAAATAAAATAAAATAACTTAATAATAAGATTGTCTTATAATAAAGTTCTTTTGGTACTTTAGTAGATGGCTCCCCTAGAAATAAGTTATAAAATAAACCACCAATGACCAGTTTTCACTCCTTGAAAAACAGTATTACAAAGATTCTAATGCTGACTCATTCTCTTGGAAATTTGATTTTACCTAATTCTCTCCTTATTTCAAAATTTTAGCTATTCAATCTAAAAGAAAACCTGACATAAGAATTTCAAAAAGTCTTTCTTGATGGCATACCTGGTAAACTTTTAGGAATCGGGAGAGGTCCTCTCCTGTAAGAAATGAAAACCAAAATCTTTCAGATAAGTTCTTGTCATTTTTATAATTTTCCACTTCACGCTACAGGTATATTATACTTTAGTCAGCTGTGGTTTCTATGCTAGAGGACCAAGAAAGCTGAGAAGCAAGTGACCTGCACCCCTGACCTACTGAAATCCAAGCTGCAGGCGCGGCAGGATGCTGAGGTATGGGGTTCACAGTGATCAGGAGCACAGGGCCCTGCTCTGCACCCCAGGCTGGCCCGATTAAATCTCAGCTCTTTGGGCAAGATTGATCCTTGTGCATCAGGATCTTCAAATGTAGAATGAGAAATACAAACAGCTCCTGCCTCATTATAAGAATTAAATTAACTAATTCATATTTGTTTTGAATGGTGCCTGGTATTCTTTTTTTTTTTTTTTTTTTTTTTTTAGTACTAGAGTACTGGGATGGAACTCCAGGGCATTCTATCTCCGAACTACACCCCTAGCCCTATGGGGGTTTTGTTTGTTTGTTTGTTTGTTTGGTTTGTTTGTTTGTTTGTTTGGGGGTTTGAGTGGTTTTTTTTGTTTTGTTTTGTTTTGTTTTGTTTTTGGTGGTACTGGGGGTAGAACCAAGGGGCCTTCTACCTCCAGGCTATACTCCCAAACCTTTTTTTAAAATATTTTACTTGGAAACAGGGTCTCACTAAGTTGCTAAAAGCCTCACTAGGTAGCTGAGGCTGGCTTCAAACCTGTGCGATCCTCCTGTCTCAGCCTCCCAAGTGCAGGGATTACAAGCGTGCGCCACCACACCCGGCTTATTCTTTATTTTGAAACAGGTCTCATTGAATTGCAAAGGCCTTCACTAAGGATGTCTGTGAATCCCGATTTTCCCGTCTTGGCCTCCCAAATGCTTGGATTACAAGCATGTGCTACCACTCCTGGCTTCTGGCATTCTTAAATATTGATGGTGGCATGCAATCCCTTTTAAACACTCTGTATCTTTCCTAAAACTGGACAGAAAATTCAGTAGCTGAGACTTCCATCTGATTATGTGGAACAGAAGTTTCTCTTCCTTCAGGATCCTTCATATGAGGGGCAGTAAATTGTTCCTGTAAAGGGCCCAATAGTAAATGATTTAAGCTCTGGGGGCCATATATTGTCTCTTACAATTCTACTTAACTCTAGCAAGGAAACAGCCACAAACAAAACATAATCTAGTAAGGGTGGCTGTGTCCCAATAAAACTCTCTATATTAATGTTAAAGTTTGAATTTCACATAATTTTCATATATCATGAAATAATATCCTTTAATTTTTTTAGCTAATGTGTGTGTGTGTGTTTCTAAGAATTGAATCAAGGGGCATTCTACCCCTGAGCCACATCCCCAACCCTATTTTATTTTTATTTTGAACATTACATTGATGAAAGTCTATTTGGTGAGGCTCAAACCTACAGTCCTCAAACCTGCAATCCTCCTGTCTCGACCTCCCAAGTACTGGGATTGCAAGCGTGCGGCCCCACACTCAGATTTTAAGCTATTTAGAAATGCAAAAACTTATATCATAGGCCCTACAAAAACAAGCAGATCAGATTTGACTGAAAGGAAACCATAGTTTGTTGATTCCTGCTTTCTATGGGCTATGAGAAAGGTATAGGATTCATAAATGAGTAAGAACAGTCATGTTCAAGCATAATATGATCCTCCTTGAATTATGTCTTATAAAATCAACTTAGCATCTGGTCCTAAAAGTACTATTTCCAAAAAGCTAGCAATCTCACTAAACAAAAGCAATGGTAGATAAATTCCAATTCTAACATCTTATATATAATGTACATTTTCATTTCTTAAAATGCAATGTCTTAAAACATTAACAATAAAAACATGCATTAAAAGTATTTTTCTTTGTGTGAAAGGTAGCTGGTTGTTACCTTGCCAGGTTGGGCCCTGTAGCCTTGCCTGGTGGAGCTGGATTCCGCTGGGGGCAGTAGAAATTCTCATACATGATGGGTGCTAGGAGAGTCATGAAAAGAAAAAAAAAACATTAAGAAGGAGGTTCTGTGGTTGGATATGGAATGTTCTCCAAAGGCCCATGCTTTAGGACTTGGTGCTAAAACTTGGTCCCCAACTTGGCGCTACAGGAATTGATAGAAACTTTAAGAAGTGGGAGGTCTTCAGGTCATCGGAGGCATGCTCCCAAATGGGGTTCTGGGGCCCTGGTCTCCTCCTCCTTTGCTATTTTGCATCCTGTCCGTGAGGCAAATGGTTTACTTTGCCCATTACTCTATACCATGATGTGCTGCCTCACCACAGGCCCAAAAGCAATAGGGACGACCACATCCATGGATTAGAACCTTAAAGCTGTAAGCCATAAATTTTCCCAAAGAGATTTAAATCAGAAAATTATCATAGTACATCCATGGATTAGAACCTTAAAGCTGTAAGCCATAAATTTTCCCAAAGAGATTTAAATCAGAAAATTATCGTACTATGTGCATAACCATGGTGTGTGTGTGTGTGTGTGTGTGTGTGTGTGTGTGTGTGTGTGTGTATTGAAACCCAGGGGCATTCTACCTCCAAGCTACAACCCTCAGCCCAATTTTTTATTTTATTTTATTTTTTTGCTATCTTGGAGATGGAACCCAGGGGCATTCTACCTCCGAGCTACACCCCCATCTCTATTTTTTATTCTTTATTTTGAAACAGGGTATCACTGAGTTGCAAAGGGCCTCACCAAGTAGTAGCTGAGGCTGTCAGCAAACCGCGATCCTCCCATCTCAGCCTCCCAAATGCTAGGATTACAAGCGTGCGCCACCACGCCCAGCTTCAATTTTTTATTCTTTCTTTGGAGACAGGGTCTCCCTAAGTTGCAGAGGGCTTTGTTAAGTAGCTGAGACTGACCACGAGCCTACAATCTACCTGTCTCAGCCTCCCAGGTACTGGGATTATAAGCGGCGCCACAGCACCCGGCTTGGATTGCCATGTTTATAGCAACACAGATGATGTGCTGCTACATGGCCAAATTATGGAACCAATCTAGGTGTCTATCAACAGATGAATGCATTACAAAACTATGGGATATCCACACAAAGAAATTATACTCGGCAATAAAGAAGAACAAATTAACACCATTTGCAGGAAAATGGGTGGACTTGGAGAAGATTGTAAGATTAAGTAAGATTAGTCAGTCACCGAAATTAAAGCATCATATGTTTTCTCTTATATGTGGAAGCTAGGAGTAATCAGGATACCAGAGGGACTTCAGATAACGGAGGAGAAAGTCCAGCGGAGCCAGGGAGGTGGTCTAGGGGAACGGGAGGGGAGAGAGGGAGGATCCATGAAGGAATCACTTCCATTGACATTATGTATATGAGTGACAATACCATGTCAACCTCAATACCCTGTGTGGGGAGGGAGAGAGAATGGGAGGGAGCGCAGGGGGGAGCCCACCTAGTGCTGTGTCCATGTCTGTCACCATCTCTATAAACTACATTATGATGTCAGACTATAAAGCAACAATAAAAGTATAAAAAGTTTAAGTTGAAAAAATTCAAATTTCAATGAAAAACATCAAACATTTAAATTTTTTAAAAAACCTAGTTGGGCATAGTGGCACACCCTTGTAATCCTAATACTTGGGAGGCTGAGATAGAAGGATCACAGGTTCTTAGCCAGCCCTGTTTCAAAATAAACAATAAAATAGGGTTGGGGATATAGCTCAGATGTAGAATGCTCCTAGGTTCCATCCCTGGTACCACATTTAAAAAAAAAAAAAAAAAAAGCTGGGTGTGGTGGTGCAAGTTTGTAATCCCCGCGCTTGGGAGGCTGAGACTAGAGGATCGCACAGGTTCAAAGCCAGCCTCAGCTACTTAGTGAGGCTCTCAGCAACTTAGTGAGACCCTGTTTCAAATAAATTATAAAATAGGGCATGCCAGACGTGGTGCCACATGCTTGTAATCCCTGTGCTTGGGAGGCTGAGACAGGAGGATCACACAGGTTTGAAGCCAGTCTCAGCTGGCTTGAGACCCTGTTTCCAAATAAAATATAAAATAGTTCTGAGAGTGTAGCCCGGAGGTAGAAGGCCCCTGGGTTCCATCCCCAGTACCACCAAAAATAAAAAATAAAATAAAATAGGGCTGGGCTGAGGGTATAGCCCAGAAATAGAAAGCTCCTGGGCTCCACCCTCTAGTACCACAAAAAAAAAAAAAAAAAAAACCTGAGCAATAATCTTTTCTTTTGGAAGTGGATTTATCTCAGGCAATTGGTATAATAACAGGGATCTAGTTAACACAACAGGTGTCTTACATCCTCAGTGACATGTGACAAGAAAGACCAATAGAATTGCTTCAGTTAGCATCCCCGGGGCCCCCACCCCATTCACCTGGTGGAGTTTGTCCAGTTTTGCGCTGATTCACAAAGTAAGCGATGTCCTTCTCAATGCTGCACATTTCTAAACTCTTACGGACCTGTTCATACATCTAACAAAAAGAAGACAAATCAGTAGGTAGAGGTATGTTGGTGATAACTGTGGCACACCCCCTTTAAAAAGAAGGTCTCAGCCGGGCGTGGTGGCGCACGCTTGTAATCCCCACGCTTGGGAGGCAGAGACAGGAGGATCACACAGGTTTGAAACCAGCCTCAGCTACTTAGTGAGGCTCTCAGCAACTTAGTGAGACCCAGTTTCCAAATAAAATATAAAATAGGTCTGGAAGTATAACCTGGAGGTAAAAGAGCCCCTGGGTTCCACCCCCAATACCATAAAAATAAAAATAAAAAAGGTCTGAGTGGGGCGTGGTGGCACAGGCCTGCTATCCTGCTGCTAAGGAGGCTGATGTAGGAGGACTGCAAGTTTGAGGTGAGCCTGCACAACTTAGGAGGACCCTGTCTCAAAATAAAAAATAAAAAGGGCTGAGGCTCTGGCTCAGTGGAGATTGAATCCCCTGGGTTAAATCCCCAGAACCACCAAAAGAAAAAGGAGGGTGACAAATAGCTGATAGTTTTTCCAAATTTTTCTGTTTTGAAAATAAGCAGAGCCAGGGATGGTGGTGCACGCTTGTGATCTCAGTACTTGGGAGGCTGAGACAGGAAAACACAGGTTCATGGCCAGCCTCAACTACTTAGTGAGGCCCTCCACAACTTAGTAAGAACCTGTTTCAAAATAAAGAATAAAAAAAAATAGGAGCCGGGCGTGGTGGCGCACGCTTGTAATCCCAGCACTCGGGAGGCTGAGACCTGAGGATGGCGGTTCGCGGACAGCCTCAGCTACCTAGTAAGGCTGCAACTCAGTGAGACCTGGTTTCAAAATAAAGAATAAAAAGAAAAATAGGGCAGGGGGTGTAGCTCGGAGGTCAAATGCCCCTGGGTTCCATCCGCAGACCCATCAAAAAAAAAAAAAAAAATAGGGCTGAGGGTGTGGCTCAAAGGTAGAATGCCCCTAGATTCTAGTCCCAGTACCACACACACAAAAAATTATGGAACCAAAAACTAGATACCAAGTCCCATGACACAAGACCAAGGCCATCTCCAAATGTAAAGGCAATTGCGCAACTTGCCCTTCCATCAGTTCTGTGAATTTTCTGGGTGTTTAACCTTCTTACGAAGTGAACATTCCATCTGAGCTGGGGTGGCTATTAGCCAAAAAGGTTGTGATGGGAACCCCTGAGATCTGAGAACCCTATTACTATCGCTGAGCATGAGTTAGTCCTGGGTAATGGCCCTGGGGGTGCTGCTGAAGAACGTCTTGAGCCCTGGAGTGACCATTATCCTGGGCACAAGGCAGTGTGTGGTATGTGGGAACACGTGACCTTGTTCCAGACTGAAGCAGTCTCTGGGACTCATAAGGCAGTCTCTGTCATGCTGCCACAGCTCTGCCTTCCACACACTGAACTGCATTCGGGTTCCTTTCTCTGCTCTCCTACCCAAACTCTGAACTTCCTAATTAGAAGATAATAGCAGAAGGCTGAGACAGGAGCATCATAGGTTCAAGGCCAGCCTCAGACACTTAGTGAGGCCTTCTGCAAGGCCTCACTAGTAAGACCCTGTTTCAAAATAAAGAAATAAAATAGAGTTAGGGGTGACTAGTAAGACCCTGTTTCAAAATAAAGAAATAAAATAGGGCTAGGGGTATAGCTCAGAGGAAAAAATGCCCCTGGGTTTAATCCCCAGTGCTACAAAAAAAAAAATGAAAAGAAAATAAAAAAAGAAAGGAAGGAAGAAGAAAAATAGAGAAATATAAAAAGAGAAAGAGAAAGAGTGGGGCCAGGAATAGTGACATATACTTGTAATCTCAAGACTTAGGAGGCTGAGACAGGAGGATTGCAGGTTCATGACCAACCTCAATCACTTATCAAGGCCCTCAACAACTTAGTGAGACTCTGTTACAAAATTTAAAAATAAGCCGGGCGTGGTGGTGCATGCTTGTAATCCAAGCATTTGGGAGGCTGAGACAGGAGGATTGCGGTTTGTGGCCAGCCTCAGCTACTACTTAGTAAGGCCCTTTGCAACTCAGTGAGATCCTGTTTCAAAATAAAGAATAAAAAAATAGAACTGGGGATATAACTCGGAGGTAGACTGGTCCTGGGTTGAATCCCCAATACCATAAAAAATAAATAAATCAATAAAAATAGGACTGAGGGTGCAGGCCAAAGGTAGAATGCCCCAGGTTCAATCCCTAGTACCATGGGGAAAAAAAAGAAAGAAAGAAAAGAAAAAAGAAAGGAAAGGGAAAGGAAAGCCGGGCATGGTGGCGCACACTTGTAATCCCTGCGCTTGGGAGGCTGAGACAGGAGGATCGCACGGGTTCGAAGCCATCCTCAGCTACTTAGTGAGGCTTTCAGCAACTTAGTGAGACCCTGTTTCCAAATAAAATATAAAAAAAAGGTCTGGGCGTATATCCCGGAGGTAGAAAGCCTCTGGGTTCCACCCCCAGTATCATAAAAAAAAAAAAAAAAAAAAAAAAAGGAAAGGAAAGGAAAGAAAACAAGAGAAAGGAATGGTGGGAAAATGGACCCAGAGTCAGGCAGGTTCTCTGGGTCCTTGAATCAAGCCACCATGGCCTTGGGCAAGTTGCTTTCCCTCTCCAACCCCCAAATGGGAGCAAGGGTGGGACAATGAGCTGATAGGCGCTTGTGTTTCTTTCCAGTCTAAGGAATCCAACACACAGAGCCACAGCCCTCCGCGGCTGCCTCTGACTTACTTCATCCCCTGTGACACATTGTTGTGACAGCTGGTTCAGGTGTAGCCACAGTGCATTCCGGAAGAAGTTGATTCGTTCACATTCTAGAGCTTCAAACACCTACAGCAAAACAGTTCCGTGTTCATACATATGCAGAGAGTGGAGTCGTTTGTTTGGTCTGTCTGTGATGAACAGCGTCCACCTTCAGTGGTCCTTACTGTTCAGTGGACCACCGCCCTCTTGGAGGAAGCTCATAAACTCTTTACACAGATAAAGAATGAAAATGAACTCTAATATTGTATTAACGCAAACAGGACTGAGTTGAGTTCTGAGGGTAAGATGGAATGATCATCCCAGACACCAACGTTCTCACCTGAGTTCCAGCTGACACTTTCAAATACCTAATGGATACCGCCACCTGGGGAGCCTGCCAGAGTTCCAGATTCAAAACACTCCCCTCCCATGCCTGGAGGAAAGAATTTAACCAACAAGATGGGCATAATTTTTGAAGATGATTGACAAGGACACAAATGTAACTTTTTTTTTTATCCTCACGTATGTTAACATTTTTTCTTAATAAAAGTTAAAAATCACTGCCAGTACAATAGTTTTTTTTTTTTTTTGGATTAGCAAAAGTCAGCTTTCAAACAATTCAAGCTATTTAAAAATATGTATTTGTTGAATATGTATATTCAACATATGGATATGAATAGTATAGTCATTGATGGGTGTTATATATGACCATTTTTTAAGATACTGAAGCTGGGCGTGGTGTCACATGCACACTTGTAATCCCAGTCCTTGGGAGGCTGAGACAGGAGGATCCTAGGTTTGAGATCAGCCTCAGCTACTTAGTGAGGCCTTCCGCAACTTTGCGTGACTCTATTTCAAAATAAAGAATAAAAAAAAAAATAGGGCTGGGAATGTAGTTTAGAGATAGAATGCCCCTGGGTTCAATCCCTGGTTCTGAAAAAAATACTGAATGCCATATTATATCTTTAAGCTTTTTTTTTTTTTTTTTTTTTTTTTTTTGGTGGTACTGGGGATGGAACCCTTCTGCCTCCAGGCTACACTTCAAGGCCTATTTTATATTTTATTTGGAAAAGGGTCTCTTAAACCAGCAAGGCTGGCTTCGAACCTGCGCGATCCTCCTGTCTCAGCCTCCCAAGCGCGGGGATTACAAGCGTGCGCCACCACGCCTGGCAAGCTTTTTCTAATATAAAACTTGAAACATACACAAGAGTAGAGAGAACAGTATAACAAAACCCTGTGTGCCCATCACCAAACATTATCAGCTCAAGATTCATTCTGTTTTACCAATCTCCCTATCAATTACCTGACTCCCTGGGCATTTTGAAGCAAATGCATTATTCTACCTGTAAATATTTTAGTACTTAGATACTAAGATATGATTTTTATTGCCAGGCGTGGTGACACACACTTGTAATCCCAGCATTTGGGAGGCTGAGACAGAAGGATTGTGGTTCACAGACAACCTCAGTTACTTAGTGAGGCCCTTTGCAACTCAGTTATACCCTGTTTCAAAATAATAAAGAATAAAAAAAATAGGGCTGGGGGTGTAGTTTAGAGGTAGAATGCCCCTGGGTTCCATCCCCAGTATCACAAAAAGGATAATTTTTATTAAAGAATATTTCATATAGAATCACAACCAACAACATAGTGAATACCCACATACCAACTGCCTAGTTTTATCAAAAATTTTGGCCAGCCGGGCGCGGTGGCACATGCTTGTAATCCCTGCGCTTGGGAGGCTGAGACAGGAGGATCACACAGGTTCAAAGCCAGCCTCAGCTACTTAGTGAGGCTCTCAGCTACTTAGTGAGACCCTGTTTCCAAATAAAATATAAAATGGATCTGGGAGTATAACCTGGAGGTAGAAAGCCTCTGGGTTCCACCCCAGTACCATCAAAAAAAAAAAAATTTTTTTTGGCCATATTTGCATCATATTTTGTTAAACTCCCTGTGACTTCCCCAATCTTTATCTTTCTCTTTCCTCAAAGATCACCTAAATATTATCATTCCTATACCGGGTTTAACAGTACGTATCCACAAAAGGTATATGGCATTGCCTCGCAATTTTCAAAATCTTTTAAAAAATGGCCTCACTCCAAGGTTTTGCATGAAAATACAGTTAGGTAAGCAAAGTAAAAAAGAGTGCTTAAAAAAATAAAAGTGCTTTAGTGGGAACATAGTGACCCACGGTAGCAAATGGTAGACATGGGTTAAATTAAAAAGGCAGGGCGCGGTGGTGCACATTGTAATCCCAGTACTTGGGAGGCTGAGGGGAGGATCACAAGTTCACGACCAGCCTCGGCTACTTAGTGAGGCCCTCTGCAAGTTAATGAGACCCTGTTTCAAATTAAATAATGAAATAGGACTGGGGGTATAGCTCAGAAGTAGAATACCCCTGGGGTACCCCCACGCACACACACGAAGGAGGAGGAGGACTAGAAACCACAAGTCTGGGCTGTGGTGTAGCTCAGTGGTTGCCTAACATGCACGCAGCCCTGGGTTTGAACCCCAAAACCACAATGAATATATAAAGTAATAAAGAAACTACAGAGGCTCACTGGTCTCACACCAAAGGGAGCCCTGGTGCTCTCCAAGAGGGGAGCGAGCAACTGTGGGAAGAAACCTCAGGCTGGGACAGGCTGGGAGAAAAGGACTTGGAGGCAACGCCTTCTAAAATCACGGCCAGGGCTGGGGTGGAGCTCGGGTCTGGGGCCTTTGCATCCAGGCTCTAAGTTTAACCCCCAAGACCAAAAATAAAAATTACCAATTGTGATTTTATATGCACTGAGCATTTATCAGCCTTGAGTTCATAAATGTTTGCTGGTGGGCACATAGAAATTCTCTATTCTTATATGTGCTTCAAGATATATATTTTTATATAAATATGTATATATATGTATATATGTATGTGTGTGTGTGTGTGTGTGTGTGTGTGTGTGTGTGTATCAGTACTGGGGATGGTGCTATACCCCCAGTTCTATATTTTTTTATACCTCTGAGCTATATCCCCAGTTCTATTTTTTTTTTTTTTTTTTGGTGTTACTGGGGGTGGAACCCAGAGGCTTTCTACCTCCGGGCTATACTCCCAGACCTTTTTTATATTTTATTTGGAAACAGGGTCTCACAAGTTGCTGAGAGCCTCAGTAAGTAGCTGAAGCTATCTTCAAACCCGTGTGATCCTCCTGTCTCAGCCTCCCAAGCGCAGGGATTACAAGCTTGCACCACCACACCCGGCTATTCTTTATTTTGAAACAGTCTCACTAAGTTGCAGAGGGCCTCACTAAGTAGCTGAGGCTGGCCTCGAACCTGCGATCCTCCTGTTTCAGCCTTCCAAATACTGGGATTATAAGCATGTGCCACTATGCCCGGATCAAGTTTCATATTTTAGAAGTTTAAAATATAATATGGTAGCTGGGCGTGGTGGCGCACACTTATAATCCCCACGCTTGGGAGGCGGAGACAGGAGGATCGGGCAGGTTCGAAGCCAGCCATGCACACTGGCTTAGGAGACCCTGTTTCCAAATTAAAATATAAAAAATAGGTCTGGGAGTGTAGCCCGGAGGTAGAAGGGTTTCCAGGAAGCCCAGTACCACACACACACACACACACACACACACACACACACAAAATAAATAAATAAAAATATAATATAATATGGTATTCAATATTTTTTAAAGACCATGAAGAGAAGGGAGTAGAAAGATATAGTGGATTTTAAAGTTAGGAATGAGCCGGGCATGGTGAGGCCCACTTGTAATTCCAGTACTTAGGAGGCTGAGACAAAGGATCATGTAGGTTCAAAGCGAACCTCAAATATAAAATAGGTCTGGGGGTACATCCTGGAGGTAGAAGGCCCCGGGGTTCCATCCCCAGTATAGAAAGAAAGAAAGAAAGAAAGAAAGAAAGAAAGAAAGAAAGAAAGAAAGAGGGAGAGAGGGAGGGAGGGAGGGAGGGAGGGAGGGAGGAAGGAAGGAGGAAAGAAAGAAAGAAAGAAAGAAAGAAAGAAAGAAAGAAAGAAAGAAAGAAAGAAAGAAAGAAAGAAAGAAAGAAGCTGAGTCTGTGTACAAGATAAGAGCAGTTCACATAAAGGGAGCCCTGCCCGGGGGTGTGGGAAAGGCCAGCTGGCTAGAGTGAAACCTTGCTAGGGCAGGGAGCTGCCCCTTCCCCCTATCACAGAAGACGGAGCTGTGAATCGGTGGTTCTCAAGCTTGAATTCCCAGAGGTTCCTAGGTCTACCCCTAAAGTTTCTGGTTCCATGGGCCTGGGGTTGGCCTGAGATTCTAGAACTCTAACAGTTCCCAGGTGCTGTTACCTCTGCCGCTGTTCCTGGGGCCACACTTGAAGAAGCACTGGGAAGAAAATATGTAGACAGGTGACATCAACTTGACCAAGTTTCTGGATTATGTCTTTTAAATTTTCTCTAGGGAATCATGGAGTCATGAAAATGAAAGTGTGGATTGATGCTCCAATGCCTGAGCATCAGTCTCCGCGTTCCCTGAGAGCCTAGCGAGTGCAGACGAGGCTCTCGAAGTAATGACTGCTCTTAACTAACCATTAACTGACTCCGATGGTTCTTGCCTGTGCTGACCAAACCTTAGACTAGAGCTCTGGACAGAACTGGACAGTGCGGACAGTGTGGGGGGGGGAGGCAGGAAGAGGAGGTTTGGCAGAAGCTATCGCAGGTTCTGCTCTGGGCGGAAGACCCATCCTGGGTCCTGAGCATCTTCCGGATGCGGGTACCTCGCAGGCCTTGATGTGCTCGCTCTGCCAGTCTTCTCGGACCTTATCCAGCGTGTTGATGTGCTGCATGTATGCCTTGTCTGCAACAGAAAGAGGAGCCCGGCTTCAGAAACGAGACGGGCTCATCAGGCTCGTGTTGCGCTCACAAGCCCCCAGGAGCTCTCAACACCGGAAGGCCATAATGACGTCTGTCATCCTCATAACCTCCTTGAGAAATTAGCAAAGGTAGGTGTCTCTTTTAAACACAGACCCAAGCACAGAGCAAGGAGCGCCTCAGGGCAAAGTAAGAGCTGACGAGGAACCCCAGCGGGTGCTCGCCCTGTCTATTCTGCCTCAGTAGTCCTCATTGCTTTTCATTTCCAGGAAAAGTATCCAACAAGGGATGCATTAAGAATCACCTTAGCCGGGGCGTGGTGGCGCACGCTTGTAATCCCCGCGCTTGGGAGGCAGAGACAGGAGGATCGCGCAGGTTCGAAGCCAGCCGCGCACGCTGGCTTAGGAGACCCTGTTTCCAAAATAAAAATGTAAAAATGGGTCTGGGAGTGTAGCCCGGAGGTAGAAGGGCTTCCAGGAACCCCAGTACCACCAAAAAAAAAAAATTACCTTGAAGTCTAGGAAAAGTCAAAATACTTTAGTATGGGAATTAGAAGCTTCCGGAGTAACTGTCTCCTGCAGGACGCTCTGGAAATTCGAAGCCCTCACAAACACCTAGTTGGATTTCAGCGGTGGCAAAGCCTTGTAACTTGGCTACTTTTTTTTTTTTTTTGCCGGACTGGGGATGGGACGCGGGGGCATTCTACCTCCGAGCTACACCCCCAGCCCTAGTTTTTATTCTTTATTTTGAAATAGGGTCTCACTGAGTTGCAGAGGGTCTCACTAAATAGCTGAGGCTGTCTGCGAACCTAGATCCTCCTGTCTCAGCCTCCTGAAAGCTGGGATTACAAGCGTGCGCCACCACGCCCGGCTCAACTTGGCTACTTCTTTCACAGCAGAGAAGGGCTACTAGGACTGGGATGGGCTTTTAAATAGCTGCCCCTCCCCCCAAAAAAAACAATTAGCGAGCACTTAATTACAAAGCCGCTGTCACGTGACTCCACCAGCAATGCCCACTCGTGCCCAAGGCGGCCAGACCTTGGCAGCAGCAGCCGGCCTGCCCCGCTGGCCTCCCCCACTTCCTGGGATCCCATCCGCCTTTCCTTCCTCCCTTCTCTGCCTCTCTGCCTTCTTCCCTTTCCCTTCCTCCCTTCTGAGATCCAGTTCATCCTTCTATACAGCCACTCGCATGTTCATTACTGTGAAGCTGCTTCTCTCAGAGGCACATTTGGGCAAAGTAAACCCCACCGCCAGCCCCTCCATCGAAGGAAGCAGAACCTCACCTGAGTCCTCAACTGCAGTCTTGGAAGTTGCCAGTTTCACAAAAAGCTGTGAGGACAAAAAAACAAACAAACAAAAACCAAAACCAAAAGGTCAGGAATGCTGGGCTAGGCTTCCACAGGCAAAGCGTGCAAATCTGTGACAGGGCGGGTCCAAGGCCTGTCTACATTTCCCTTGGAAGCAAATCACTCAGCCTGCCTTTCACCTTCTCAACATTAGAAACTAGCCATAAAGCATCGTGCTCTATGTCTTCCTAAAGATAGACACCTGCCCTCTCGCTAACAATCTTATATCCAGATTGTTTTTAATAAAGTTAAATTTCCAATCCATCCAGGCAAGAGGCAGCAAGCCTGACAACAAAGAATACAAGAGATGACTTTTGAAAAGGGTGAAAAGGCTGGGCACGGTGGTGCACACCTGTAACTCCAGTATTGGGAGGCTGACCGAAGGATCAAAGGTTCGAGGCCAGCCTCATCAATGTAGCAAGACTTGTAGTACCTAGTGAGACTCTCTTTCAAAACAAAAAATTTAAAAAAGGGCTGAGGGTAGCCTCTGGGTTCAATCCACAGTACTTTTTTTTAAGTGGAAAAAGCATCCTCTGTCTTATGTCTCCTTCCTGTCCCCATGACAATGCCCCGCTAGTGTTTCCCCAATCCCAAAAGTGTGGCAAAGGTTTTTTGGTTCAAAAGAATGTAATAGCCTGAAGGAAGATATTTCCAGGGGCTTAGGGTACAGGACTTTTGTGTGTGTGGTACTGGGGATGGAACCCAGGGGCTCTTCTGCCTCCAGGCTATACTCCCAGACCTATTTTATACTTTATTTGGAAACAGGGTCTCACTAAGTTGCTGAGAGCCTCACTCGGTAGCTGAGACTGGCTTTGAACCTGTGCGATCCTCCTGTCTCAGCCTCCCAAGCACTGGGATTACAAGTGTGCACCACCACACCCAGCTACAGGACTATTTTTAAATTAAGATTCTTTTTTTTTTTTTTTCGGGTCTGGGGATGGAAGCCAGGGGCATATGACCTCCGAGCTACACCCCCTGCCCTATTTTTTATTCTTTATTTTGTTGAGTTGCAGAGGGCCTCACTAAGTAGCTGAGGCTGTCTGCGAACCGCGATCCTCCGGTCTCAGCCTCCCAAATGCTGGGATGACAAGCGTGCGCCACCACGCCCGGCTTATATTAAGATTCTTAATTGGACCAGGTATGGTGAAGCATATCAGAAATCCCAGTACTTGGGAAGCTGGGGGAGAGGAATAACAGGTTCGAGACCGGACTGAGCAATTTAAGGAGAGTCTGTCTAAAAATATATAATAATAAAATACAAAAAAGGACAGAGGTATAGCTCAGCGGTCAAGAGCTTCATGGACAAGGCCCTGAATTTGATCTTCCTCGCCCCCATCCTCCAAAAAGTTCTTAGTTTGCTTCCCACTGATCTGGGTAGACCTCGGGTTTCAGGACACGGCGCTCCTGGGTACCTTCTCTTGCTGCTTATGGTTTGCCAAGTTGGTGCTCCGGTGGACAGCCTGCTCCGCCTCATCTTTGTCTCGGCATTTCTGCTCATAGTTCTTCTTTGCCTTTGTTGTTACAAACAAAGAAAAGACAGGTGAGCAGGCTGCAACCCTGAAAAGCCAGCCTGGCCCACCAAGGCCAGTGCAAACAGGCCACCCTGGTTAGCCCTGTGATCACCACTAGGCGTTGCTCTTGGAGGACAGAGGCTCCTTCTGGTCCATCTTTGAAAGGTCACTCTAGCTCTAGCCCTCTTCCAAATTATGAATGGAATGGCAGTCAATTAAGAAAGCAGTAACTCTTATTTGGTAAGTACATTAATTTAGCTGGGGGTGGTGGCACCCACCTGTAATCCCAGTACTTGGGAAGCTGAGACAGGAGGATCACAGGTTCAAGGACGGCCTCAGCAAATAGTGAGGTTAGCATCAACCTAGTGAGACCCTAGCGGGTCTGGGGATGGAACCCAGGGGTATTCGACCTCTGAGCTACACCCTCTGCCCTATTTTTTATTCTTTATTTTGAAACAGGGTCTCACTAAGTTGCAAAGGGCCTCACTAAGTAGCTAAGGCTGTCTGCAAACTATGATCTCTGGTCTCAGCCTCCCTAATGCTGGGATTACAAGTGTGTGTCACCACGCCAGCTAATGTTCCCTTTTAATTTAAAGGATTCTGTTTTGAAGTAGGCTGTGGCAGGGCACGGTAGTGGAAGTCTATCATTCCCAGTACTTGGGAGGCTGATACAGGAAGATTGCAGGTTCAAGACCAGCCTCAGCAACTTAATGAAACCCTGTTTCAAAAAATAAAATAAAATAAAAAGTATTGGGGTGTAGCTCACTGGTAGAATGTCCCTGGGTTCAATCCCCAGTACCTCCCCCCAACACACACACACAATAATTAAGCCATGATCTATTCTGTGCCACCATTACTACCAGAATTACAGAAACACAAAATATAATCATTAATGAATCAAGAAATTAATTGTTTCCACTGTGCAAACAAAGCCTTAACTTATTTAAACAAAGCAAAGCTGTGAATCAAATAATTAGCTAATAAATTAAAATGGTGAAGGAAACTGCTTGACTAAGAATGGAGATACCCCTGGAGTCCTTGCCTGAGGCGCTGGTTTCCTGAGACTGCTTTTGAACCAAGGATCAAGTGCTAGGGCCTGAGGACATGAGTTCAAATCCTAGCCCTACCACTGTCTACATGTCTGTTAATAAATCACTTAGCTTCTCCAAGCCTCAGTTGCCCCACCTGTAAAGAGTTTATATATAAATGCATGTTATGTATAAATAAATGCATGTTTTATAAATGCATACATATATTTCCATATATGTATGAAAAAGCAGACATAAACTGCATTTCTACGCCTGTTACACATTTATAAACAAAATTGTACTTGTAAACAAAATTCGACTCCCAAAACCAATAAAACTTTACAAGACCAATGTTCACAAATAATCATTTGTAAAAGAATGAAGTCTCATTTGCAGTGATCATCAAATATTTGATGTGTTTCCCTTTACTTCTCAGCATACCTTACACTTTAGTTAGGGTTAACCTTCCAGTAAGCAACCTTATATTTTTTTCTCTATGTGCTATATACTTATAGATACATGCGTTTATAATTTTTGTAATTATAAAACATAAGATATTTATGTAATAAGCTCCATACATGTAACAATTTGGGGGGGGGGGTACTGGGGATTGAACCTAAAGGTATTATACCTCCAAGCTATGCCCCAGCCTGATTATTGTATTTATTTGAAAACAGGATCTCATTAGGTTTCTAAGAGCCTCCGAGGCTGGCCTTTCTTTAACCTGCAATCCTCCTGTCTGTGTCTCCCGAGTACTGGAATTACAAGCCTGCGCCACCACACCCAGCAACAACTCTTTTTTGTGCAACAATATGTTGAAGACATTTCTCTATATCAAGCATGATTCCTGTAGTTCAACACTTTGAATGGTTCTAAAACACACACATAGAGCCGGGCGTGGTGGCGCACACTTGTAATCCCCGCGCTTGGGAGGCTGAGACAGGAGGATCGCGCAGGTTCGAAGCCAGCCTCAGCTACTTAGTGAGGCTCTCAGCAACTTAGTGAGACCCTGTTTCCAAATAAAAATATAAAATAGGTCTGGGAGTATAGCCCGGAGGTAGAAAGTCCCTGGGTTCTACCCCAGTACCACCAAAAATAAAAAATAAAAATAAAATAAAATAAAATAAAATAAAATAAAACACACACACACACACACACACACACACACACATTTTATATATGCCATAATTTTCTTAACCAGCTCTCTATGGTGTATTTTGCTTCCCACTTTTCCAGACATAACAATACTCTGATTTTATTTTGAGTGGTGTGAATTTATCTATATAGAACAAATTCCTAGAAATGTAATTGGCAAAAAAGTATGAATATATCAAACATTTCCTCCAAAATGGTTTCAACTAATTTGCGCTCCTGCCAATAGCTTATGAGAGTTCCTGTTCCCTCACACCATTACGGATGCCCAGTTTAGTCAATATTTTCATCTCTTCTAACACTGAAGTGAAAATGTTAGTGTATTGTTGTCTTGTCTGCATGTCTTTTATTACTGCTAATGTGGTTTATCCTTTCCGCTCCATGTCTCTTACTATATTCCTATTGGAACACTTATTTTCATTGTTTTTTGTTTGTTTTGCTTTGGTACCGAAATTGAACTGAGGGGCATTCTACCTCCAAGCTACACCCCCCCCCTCCGTCCTGTTTTATTTTATTTTTTATTTAGAAACGGGGTCTCACTAAGTTGCTGAGGCTGGCTACAAACTTGCTATCTTCCTGTCTCAGCCTCCCAAGTACCAGGATCACGGGTATATACCACCAATCTGGCCTTAATTGAATTTTTAAAGGCTACATAATGTATTTAACCCTTCTCCAATTGTGAGTAACGAAATCATTTACAGTTTTCATTATTGTAAGTAGTGAGCATGTACACTCATGCCTGTGTTTTTCTTCTTTGGGATGACTCTTGAAGATAGTATCTTAGATTCTTAGGTAAGATTGATGGGATAGAATCACAGGTATGGCTTCAAAAACATGTTGCAAAATTACCTTTTCAAAGGCTTCTGAGGCTTCCGGAAAGATCATGCAGAGGCGCTTTTCCCCATTCCTCCACATTAATATAACTAAAAACTCTAAACAATATCTATGGAACAAACTTAAGAAGCCCCTGAACCATAAGAGAGGGCGCAGACTGGCAGCGCCCGTGGGCTCAAGGAACAGACCAGTGCGCTCCCTGGGTTTCTTTAGACTTGTGTGTCATAGCCTGAGTGCCAAGGAAGCAGACAACACCGAAATACCAAATATAGCAGACAAAAAGATAACCATTCTACAGCCAGGTGTGGTGCCACACGCCTGTAATCCCAGTATTTGGAAGGCTGAGATCGGAGGATTGCAGATTCGAGGCCAGCCTCAGAAAGTAGTGAGACTCATCAAACTAATGAGACCCTCTTTCAAAATAAAAATTAAGTAGGGCTGGGGATGTAGTTCAAGTGCTGTGTGCATGTAGATCACTGTCAGCATAATTGACATTATGATGTAAGACTATAAAGCACCAATAAAAGCATACACAAAAAATTAAGTTGTTGCCGGGTGTGATGGCGCACGCTTGTAATCCCCCACGCTTGGGAGGCAGAGACAGGAGGATCGGGCAGGTTTGAAGCCAGCCTCGCTGGCTTAAGAGATCCTGTTTCCAAATGAAAATATAAAATAGGTCTGGGAGTGTAGCCCGGAGATAGAAGGGTTTTCAGGAACCCCAGTACCACCAAAAAATAAAAATAAAAAATAAATAAAAATTAAGTTGTAGCCGGGCGTGGTGGCGCACGCTTGTAATCCCCGCGCTTGGGAGGCAGAGACAGGAGGATCGCGTAGGTTCGAAGCCAGCCACGCGCGCTGGCTTAGGAGACCCTGTTTCCAAATAAAAATATAAAAATAGGTCTGGGAGTGTAGCCCGGAGGTAGAAGGTCTTCCAGGAACCCCAGTATCACAAAAAAAAAAAAAAATTAAGTTGTATTTAAAAAGAGATTGAATACCCCTAGGCTTAATTCCCAAGACCACAAAATTCATTAATTAATTAAATTGAGGGGGGTTTTGTTTTGTTTTGTTTTTTTGGTGGTACTGGAGATGGGACCCCAGGGGCTTTTCTACCTCCGAGCTCTACTCCCAGACCTATATTATACCATATTTAGAAACGGGGTCTCGCTAAGTTGCTGAGAGCCTCACTAAGAAGCTGAGGTTGGCTTTGAACCTGTGCGATCCTTCTATCTCAGCCTCCCTAGCACTGGGATTACAAGTGTGCACCAGGCCCAGCTAAATTAATTAAAATGAAAAAAAAAAATTTTTTTGCAGTACTAGGGACAGAACCCAGGGACATTCTACCTCCGAGCTACACCCCCAACCCTTTTTTTTATTCTTTATTTTGAAACAAGGTCTTACTAAGTTGCAGAAGGCCTCACTAAGTAGCTGAGGCAGGTCACAAACCATGATCCTCCTGTCTCAGCCTCCTAAGTACTGGAATTACAAGTGTGCACCACCATGCATAGATTAATTTGTGTGTATGTGTGTGTGTGTGGTACTGGGATGGAACCCAGGGGCATTCTACCTCCAAGCTACACCTTCAGCCTGATTTTTAAGTCTCTTTTATTTTTGAAACAAGGTCTCACTGAGTTGTGAAAGGCCTTGCTACGTAGCTGAGGCTGTCCGCGAACTGTGATCCTCTGGTCTCAGCCTCCCAAATGCTGGGATTACAAGCATGTGCCATCACGCCGGGCTTACACTAGAAAATTTTAAAAAAGAAACTTAGTGAGATGCTGTTTCAAATTAAAGGATACAAAAATAGAGCAGGGGATGTAGCTTGGAGGTCAAATGCCCCTGGGTTCTAGCCCCAGACCCCCCCAAAAATAAAAAATAAATAACCATTCTACCACACAGATGTATATGTTAAAAAAAATTCTGGGGCCCTACATGCACACATGCCAGAAAGGCCAAGTAGAACCACCATCACCAGTAGGAGGCACCTACTCCCTTGCCAAAGTGGCGTCAAAGAAGGACAGATAGGAACTGAGATGTTCGCTCCCAACAGGAAGTAGCAAAGCCACACAACATGGGCATCAGAGAAAGCCATGTGGAAACCTGGACTTTGCCCTAGCCCTGTAGCACAGTGCCCCTCTGGGTGGTGCCAGAGGAGGTCTAAGAAAGTCAGGACTTTAACTATCTTCTAGCTGTGACAGGGCCTCACTATTCTGTGGTATCCGTGGAGACCAACCAGGCCCTGGACTTTAACCCCCATATAGCAGTGATGAGGCAACATCTCACCTCCTCTGCGGCAGTGGTGTCAAAGGAAGACAGCTGAAATAGAAAGCTTAAATGAGACCCTGAGCCAGGCGAGGTGGTACACGCCTGTAATCCCAGTACTTGGGAGGCTGAGACAGCAAGATTGCAGGTTCATGACCAGCCTCCGCAACTTTGCGAAACTCTCGGCAACCTAGTAGGACTTTGTTTCAAAACAAAAACTAGAGAGGGTAGATGTAGCTCAGAAATAGAATGGCTCTGGGTTTAATCCCCAGCAATACCAATGTCCAAAATCAATCCAATATCACTCGGGCCACAAACCAGAAAGATACTAAATTGAACAAAAAAAAAAAAAAAAAAAAAAGACAATTCATAGATGCCAGCACCGAGTTGGCAAAGATAGTAAAATTATCTTACAAAGACTTTAAAGCCGCCATCATAAAAGTATTCAGCAAGAAATTATGCACTTGAAGCCGGGCGTGGTGGTGCACACCTCAGCATTTGGGAGGCTGAGACCAGAGGATCGCGGTTCGCGGACAGCCTCAGCTACTTAGTGAGGCCCTCTGCAACTCAGTGAGACCCGGTTTCAAAATAAAGAATAAAGCCGGACGTGGTGGTGCATGCTTGTAATCCCCGCACTTGGGAGGCAAAGACAGGAAGATCGTGCAGGTCTCTTAGACCCTGTTTCCAAATAAAAATATAAAAAGTAGGTATGGGAGTGTAGCCTGGAGGTAGAAGAGCTTCCAGGAACCCCAGTACCACCAAAAAAAAAAAAAAAAAAAAAAAACTTCAAACAAGATAAACCTAAAGAAATTCATTCCAAGAAAAAAAAAAAAAATTCCAGTCAAGCTTCCAAAAACTAAAAACGAAGAGAATCTTAAAACAGAGGACACAGGACTAGGGATAGCTCTGCGGTAGAATGCTCGGCTCCATACCCGGTACTAAAAAAAATATATTTTTAAATCAACTTGAATGACAGCAAATTTCTTTTTATAAACCACCAAAACCATGAGGAAGTGACACAACATATTTCAAATGCTGGAAAAAAGAACTGTCAACATAGAATCTCACATTCAGTGAAAACACCCTTTAAGAAGGAAAAGGAGAGCCGGGTCTGGTGGCACATGCCTGTGTTCCCGGTGTTTGGGAGGTTGAGACAGGAGGATCACAGGTTCAAGGACGGCGTCAGCGAATTAGCAAGCCTCTCAACAAACCAAGCAAGACTTTCAAAATTAAAACTAAAAGGGGCTGGGGATGTAGCTCAAAGGTAGAATACCCCTGGGTTCAATTCAGTACCACCCAAAGGGGGAGAAAAAAAAAAGGATGGAGACAAAAAAGACAGAAAATAAAATGCTGTTGCCAGGAGCCAATGGAATAGGAAATGGTGAGTTATTATTTAACGGGTAAGCCTTTCAGTTTCACAAAATGAAAAGAGTTCTGGAGCTGGCTGGTAGTGACGACAGCACATTATGAATGTATTTAATACCACGGAACTGTACACCTGAAGATAATTATGATGGTAAATTTTATGTACTTTACTACAATAACAAAAAAGTTGAAAAAAAGTATAGAGAAATCAAAACATTCTTGGATGGAAAAAGCTGAGAGTAGTTGTCACTAGCAGGTCTATCCTGAATCTCAAAGAAGTTCTCTGAACAAAAGGAAGCCATCCAAGAAGAAACCGTGGAACAGTAGAAGGAACAGAAAGAACCAGGCATGGTGGCGCACACTTGTCATCCCAGTGCCTGGGAGGCTGAGGCAGGAGGATCTCAGGTTCGAAGCCAGCCTCAGCTTCTTAGGGGTAAAAGTCCAGGACCTGGTTGGTCTCCACAGCGACCACAAAATAGGTGAGGCCCTATCACGACTAGAAGGTGTGAAAGTCATGACTCTGTTCACCTCCTCTGCCACCACCCAGCGGGGCACCCGTGCTGCAAGTTGGGGAGAGGCCAGGTTCCCACATGGTTTCCATTAGCACCCCTGTTGTGTGGCTTTGTTATTTCCTGCTGGGAACAAATGTCTCAGTTCCTATCTGTCCTTCTTTAATGCCACCTTGGAGCTGGGCGTGGTGGCGCACGCTTGTAATCCCCGCGCTTGGGAGGCTGAGACAGGAGGATCGCACAGGTTCGAAGCCAGCCTCAGCTACTTAGTGAGGCTCTCAGCAACTCAGTGAGACCCTGTTTCCAAATAAAAATAGAAAATAGGTCTGGGAGTATAGCCCAGAGGTAGAAAGTCCCTGGGTTCTACCCCAGTACTACACACACACACACACACACACACACACACACAAAATTATTTTGGAAAGACTTTTTCTTTAAAGTTTGACCCCAGGTTACTCAAAACATAGAAGATATGGGAGGTTAGTGGGGCGGGGCGGGGGGGGATCATGTATTCACCAACATTATTTCTACAGTCTGCATGTACCATTAACATTAAGGATACTTTTATGTCATGCCAGTCACAGGGCATCATGATGGAACACCTGCACAAAGATGTACTAACGTATGTTCTAACAGAATTTGTCGTATTCAAGGCCAACAGACTTGTGAAGAGCTAGAGTGAGATTCCTTGTAACTTACCTTACCTATATTTTTCCAAGTATTCTTTAAGACATTCCATATAGGAAAGAAAAGAAGGCTCAAACAATTTCCAAGTGTGTGTGTGTGTGTGTGTGTGTGTGTGTGTGTGTGTGTGGTACTAGGGTGGAACCCAGGGGCTTTTCTACCTCCGGCTATACTCCCAGACCTATTTTTTATACTTTATTTGGAAACAGAGTCTCACTAAGTTGCTGAGAGCCTCACTAAGTAGCTGAGGCTGGCTTCGAACTATGCGATTCTCCAGTTTCAGCCTCCCAAGCGCTGGGATTACATGCATGCGCCACCATGCCCGGCTTTCAATTATCTTAAAACAGGAAAGTATCACTCAAATAAAACAGGTAAACAATCAAGGTTCAAAATATTCTCAGGTAGCCGGGCGTGGTGACGCATGCTTGTAATCCCCGCCCTTGGGAGGCGGAGACAGGACGATCGCGCAGGTTCGAAGCCAGCCGCGCTGGTGTAAGAGACCCTGTTTCAAAAATATAAAATAGGTCTGGGAGTGTAGCCTGGAGGTAGAAGGGCTTCCAGGAACCCCAGTACCACCAAAAAAAAAAAAAAAAAAAAAAAATATATATATATATATATATATATATATATATATATATATACACACACACACACTCAGGTAAAAGTTTAGATACAACAAGATAAAGATAAATGGCATCTTATCATGTCTATATATTTTTGTGTATTGACCTAAACTATTTCAGTTGACCTGCTTAATTATCCAAGGCTTCGAACCTGAACGATCCTCCTGTTTCAGCCTCCCAAGTGCTGGGATTACAAACGTGCGCCACCACGCTGGCTAAAAAGCATTTTTTAAGCCTCGTGTGGTGGCACACGCTTGTAATCCCAGCATTCGGGAGGCTGAGAACTGGAGGATCGCGGTTCGCGGACAGCCTCAGCTACTTGGTGAGGCCCTCTGCAACTCAGTGAAACCCGGTTTCAAAATAAAGAATTAAAAAAAAAATAGGGCAGGGGGTGTAGCTCGGAGGTCGAATGCCCTTGGGTTCCATCCCCAGTCCCGCAAAAAAAAAAAAAAAAAAAAAAAAAAAAGTAAAAAGCATTTTTTAAAAAGCTGAGAAACAGAAAAAAAAGGAAAACCAAATCAATACAGGCTTTTTCCTAAAACACTACAACAACAATAACTAAAACATTCTTTAAATGCAATTTGAGCAGGAATATGCTCATACACGGCACAGAATGTCAGGCAGTGTCACCATTACAAAAAGGCAATAAAGTCTAACTCACATCCATTGTTTTCTTGAATTGTAAGTTCCTTTGCTTGTGGGCAGCATCCATTACGATCTCTATCTGTGGAAAGAGTACAAGCACTATTAATAAAAACAAACTAGTATTAACACCAGCTTATCTTGAAAGCTATGTATTCAACATGGACTACTTACTGCACTTGGTCCTCATGGCCCCTGAAAGTAGACATATTTATTGCCACCATTTCACAGATGAAGAAACTGCCAAACAGAAAGGCTAAACCATTTGCCCAAGATCGTATCGCTAATTCTTAATGGCGCCCATCTTTGACCTTGGGCAGTCAGACACCAGGACCTAAATGCTCAGAAACCATGGAGACTTGTTGATCAGCTTAGAGCTCTCTCTTCAGTACATCTGTAATCAAGGAACTTTGGTTTCAAAAAGAAATTTAATAATTTTGTGAATTGACCATTCATATTTTAAAGGGGGCCTTCAAGCAGGGTGTGGTGCCAGCCATGACTCAAGATAAGTCTCCTTATTGATTTAAGGAGGCTGAGCAGGCAGGATTTCAAGTTCAGCCTACACAACCTAGCAAGGTCCTGTCTCAAAATAAAAAGGGCTGGGGATAAAGATCAGTGTTAGAACACACCCTCGGGTTCAATCCCTAGTACTGTTATTTTAAAAAAAATGCCTAGAGAAATAGCTCAGTGGTAGAACACCGTGAGTTCAATTCCTAGAATGAACGCATGCATGCATGCACGAATGAATAGTGATCTTTATTCTGTAAGCTTTTGTCAATACAGCTGAATTAGGGAACTTGTAAACATTCACTTCCATCAGTGATATATACCATTTATCAAGAAGGTGCTCCAGCAGTATTAAAAAAGATTGGACCGTTAAGAGAAGCTCCTCTGTTACTCTTTACCCCATCTAACACAGCAAAGGAAAAATCCTCCTTTGAGTTCACTTGGGATCAACTTCTTCATTGTAGTTGTGTTGCTAATATTTTTATCATTCAAAAGAATGGTACTAATAACAATGGTGTGCCTCTTAGACATAATCATAGTGGCTCTCATTTATCAAGCGCTTACATGCTAAGTAATTTTCATGCATCACAATTCTGACCATGATTATTTCCATTTTCTTGATTATACTGAACTTAATTAACTTACCCAAAGTAACACAGCCAGCAAGCAATAGAGCTGAAATTTGGACCCAGGAGCCTGACTTCAGTACCCTTGATCCTAATCATTACCCTAACCTACCATTATCTTTATGATTGCTCTATAAAACCAAAAGGTGTAAAAAACTGAGAGATGCAATCGTTCAAAATGAGCAGTGCCATCGATTTATAGAAATGATAAAAATCGCCGGGCGTGGTGGCGCACGCTTGTAATCCCCGCGCTTGGGAGGCAGAGACAGGAGGATCGCGCAGGTTTGAAGCCAGCCGCGCACACTGGCTTAGGAGACCCTGTTTCCAAATTAAAAAAATATAAAATAGGTCTGGGAGTGTAGCCTGGAGGTAGAAGGGCTTCCAGGAACTCCAGTACCACAAAAAAAAAAATGAAATGATAAAAATCATATTGAAAATCAGATTCAAATGCAGTTCCTTCTGAGTAGATAAAAATCAAGATTTTGTTCATGACCATAACACACAAATGTAGATGGATTTCCAGCATATTTCAACTGCTACCATCTAAGGCTCACTGTGCTTTATCCCTATTCTGTATCACAGGAGTCTGTTCATCCTGCTCTGTTCTTAGTGGGAGAAGGATAACCATGTCCACCTTGGTGCCCACGCTTAGAAAACAGTAGCCGTATGAATGAGCAGGAATAAGCATCCCCCAACCAGCCCTCCCCCACCAGTTTTCTAGAATAAACCAGCTGATGGCTTTCCTTGATACATGGAAATGACTTTGTTTCCAAGAAGTGGAAGTCCAAAGCATGCAGAGTTTAACCATTAAAAAATGAGAAGTTAGGCCGGGCGTGGTGGCGCACGCTTGTAATCCCCGCGCTTGGGAGGCGGAGACAGGAGGATCGCGCTGGTTCGGAGCCAGCTGCGCTGGCTTAAGAGACCCTGTTTCCAAGTAAAAAGTATAAAATAGGTCTGGGAGTGTAGCCCGGAGGTAGAAGGGCTTCCAGGAACCCCAGTACCACCAAAAAAAAAAAAAAAAGAAAGAAAGAAAGAAAGAAAGAAAGAAAGAAAGAAAGAAAGAAAGAAAGAAAGAAAGAAAGAAAATGAGAAGTTAGCACTGACACATCTCTCCTAAAGTCTATTTTTTTAAATACCTAAATACAGAAGTGGTGCAACCCCAGAGTTTATTGACACAAGTAATTGAAAAACGCAAAAAAATAAAAAAAATTAAAATGCAGCAGCAAGATTTAGACTTCTCAAAATTCTGAAAAGATTTTCCTTTTGTAGAGGGAACCTGGATAGCAGCAAATTGAACACAGGCTCCTCTATGGCCTTACAGAATTCGGAGTGTGTTCTTATCGCTATAACAATTTGGTCCGTGCAACTTGTTAGAACAGGAAGTTTCAATAAGTCTTGCAAAATTAACAAAACTCTACTTGAAAGGGTCAGGGCTACTAAAAACACTTGCAAGCACAAGGAAATGACTCTCCCCTCCTCGTAGTGGAAATCACGTGCCCGTAGATTCTGTTGTCTAAGGTAGTCTGCTTCTGAAAAATTGTAATTCCCCTTGAGTGGTGGGCAGGCCTGGCAATGTTAGGCAAGAGAGCCTGACCAGCCAATGTCTCAGAAAAAGGCTTTGGGCCAAATGCACCCCTGATAACTCATGAAGCTTGGAGAATGTGTAAAAGTGCTTGACACGCTGTTCTTTAACTGTCTGTGTCTGTCCTTCCCTCCTGGTAAGTAGTACGGACTATGGAATGGGAAGAGGCAGTGTATGCTAAGTGCAGCTAATAAAATGACAAGTTGTAAGGTGAGCAGACTCTTGGGCTACTAGTGCCCACCCCAGATCCCAGTGGCGACCAAGGAAATGGGACCTAGACTCCAACTTAGGGCCACAGGTGATGTTGCCACGATTGAGTTAATAGCTGGCTGCTTGTTGGATACGCACACTGCGGACACTCTCAGGGGATAGTGAAGGGCAAGGATGCAGAAAGGTTTCCAAAAGGACCTTCAGGAAGAGAGAGCCCTCCAAAAGTCCATGCGGAGCTGTCTCAGGAGACCTCGGTGGAAATCTTTGGGTGCCAGATAGGGAAGAGTGTGTCCCCCACGTGACACCAGGGCTCCAGGCTCAAAGCCCAGAAACAGAAATTCCAGAAATGCCCTACATGGCTGTCATAAAAACCTGAATAGACAAGTCTTTCAGGAACAAACCAGGAAGTCGGAGTCGAGGCTGTTCTGGCCTAGGTAACACTTTAAATGTAGGCCTGGACTTCTGCCCTGGATCCCTATAACTTCCTATACATTTGCCGATTTTACTAACTCTCGTTCACTCCCATCTCCTTCCACGGAGTTAGAGTAAGCCCTAGCAGTGAAAAAGGGCCTGTGCATGGTGCTTTAAAGACAAAAACAACTTGGGTTTCCCAGGGCCTCTGCTTCTCTATTTTTAAAATAGGATTATTCAGCTACATGGAGATTCAGGGGCAGGGTGAATCTCCTCCACTCCTTTGCCTTCCCCTCACCGCCTTGCCCAGGAGAAGCAGCGTGCTCTAGAAGCCCACCAGCTGGGATATGTCAAAGGGTCCCCCCTCAACCATAGTTTTTTTTTTTTTTTTTTGTGGTACTGGGGTTCCTGGAAGCCCTTCTACCTCCGGGCTACATTCCCAGACCTATTTTATATTTTTTTATTTGGAAACAGGGTCTCTTAAGCCAGTGAGGCTGGCTCCGAACAAGCGCGATCCTCCTGTCTCCGCCTCCCAAGCGCGGGGATTACAAGCGTGCGCCACCATGCCCGGCTCAACCATAGTTTTTTGTAGTGACAGCGGATCCAAAAGGAAAGGGGATGCATGCTGGACCCCTGGATCTGGCAAAAAGTTCAATAAAAGGAAGACTGGCCTACAGTGCAAGCACTGGTGCAGAGGCATAGCCATTTTGATTGAGCACCCCACAGGGACTCCAATAACTAATCTATTGGGTTAAAAAAAAAAAGAGCAGGATTGCATGGGGGTGGAAGCTGAACTGAGGAGTTTAATAGCACAGACAAGCCTCGGGCTTTTCTGCAGAGGCAAAGGTGACATTTTAACACAAGCCTATAGCTAACCTTTTTTCGTTGTAGCTTTTGTTTTTCCCTGAATTCTTCCATCTTCCTGGCCTCTTCTCTTAGAGTATGTGCCAGCTGAATGTGACACTGGGCCACATTGTCCACCTCTGCAGAAAGAATTTTTAAGAGAACAGTAATTGAGGTTTGCAGATGTCTAAATTAAAATATACAAAATTACGCGCACACACACACACACATAGCACACACCACACATACTGGAGCAAGTGGTAAAGTCAAGATCACTCCAGTTAGTCACCAACATGTGTTGAGCTCCTTCATGTGCCAGGGATTGCCCTGGCTACCAAGATCAGCTCGGGAGGCTTTAGATTTGCCTCCTCCATGAGCAGGTACTGGCCTAGTATATGCCCAAGGCTGGGGGAAAATGTAGCCAGGTTACAGTTCATGAAGCATACATCTCAACAGACAGTACTAAAGCCACACAATTTCAGTTTTGATTCTTCATTCCATTTACAGGACCTCTTGGGTCCTTTCCATCTCTAAACCCCCATTAGCCTGAACAGTTATAAGAAAGGTCATACAACAAAATTTTGACTTCCAATCATTATTCCTGGGTAGAAAGATTATAGGTGTTTTCATTTTTAAGATCTTTTGTGTATGTATGTGGTGGGGTGGAGAAGTACTGGGGATTGAACCCAGAGCGTTCTGCCTCTGACCTACACCTCAGCACGAGTCTCAGGCTGGCCTTGAACCTGTGATCATCCTCAGCTTCCCAAGTACTGGGCTTACAGGCATGTACCACCATGAGCTAATAGAAAAAAATGCTCTGGCCCCATCCCAGAGATTTGGAAGCACTGCCATGGCAAAATACTATTTATGTATACAAATGCTATACATAATTTAAATTTATATTGATAATTGTATTACTCGTATTTATATTGATAATTGTATTAAAATGTCTGATGGCATGTTCACCAAAACCTGTTTATCACTGAGAAGTGAAAATTCCAGTGTTTACCATCTTCTTTCAAGTTAGTTTTCTTACTTGAATTTTTAACATCAATATATATTATTTTAATAAGGAGAAAACAAAATCATTTTTTGAGGGGAAAAAGAAAATAATCACAAAATTATAAATATTTAGGGAACCCAGTCTATGCTGCAGGTCTTTGGACCACACCACCCTTGGCTTTACAATGCATATTAAAAGATACTGTCTCTACTTGGAGAAATGGATTCATGGCTTAGTTAAAAAGGGGGGAATACAAAACATGGTGGCATAGCCTGTAATCCCAGTACTTGGAAGGCTGAGACAGGAGGCCAGCCTCTGCAACTTGTAAGACTTTGTTTCAAAATACAAAATAATAATAAGGGCTGGGGATGTTGCTCGGAGGTAGATTGTCCTGGGTTCAATCCCTCCTACAAAGAAAAAGATGAAGGAAGAAGATGAGGACAGGAGGAGACTTTCTATTAAAATTTTTTTTTAAATATTTATTTAGCTGATATTTATACCTACTTACATCTATGACATTATGGTGTGTGTTTCTGTTATAACTCTCTCCCTAAAAATGTTCACGGGAACTCTAATCTTCCTCTACCTCGCTGGCCTTAGAGGAATTCTCTGATCTATCTGATAGCAGGTCATAAGATCCTTCATTCCAGAGGGGTCCTGCTCCATACCCTGGAGGCAGGAGAGCTGCTGAGAGCAACCAAGAAGGATCTAAACAGACAGGCCTTGCTGGACGTCCCCATTCCCTCTAATAGCTATCACATTTACGGAATGAAAACTCCATAAAAACTCCACAGGACGGCTCTGGGGAGCTTGCAGATTGCTGAACACACGGAGGCTGCTGGAGGCAGCTCCGTTGGAGAGCTCCAAGCCTGCTCTCCTACCTCAGCCTTTGCATCTCTTCGCCTGGACTCCTTGGCAATCACCTGTATTATACACCTGCAAATATGTCTCCCTGATTTCTGTGAACAAATCAAGCAAATCAGTCAAATCCAAAGAAGGGACTTCTGGGAAGATGGCGACCGAGAAAAGCGGGGCTTAAGAGCCCCGCTAACAACAAATCTCCATTACCACAAAATCAGCGCCTTTCATAGCCAGAAAACACCATCACCAGTGAAACAAAAAATCACCAGGCTCCAGAGAGAAAGCGGACTGAGAACAGAGCCACAGAGGAGATACACCGGCCTCACGCCCGAGGACGCGGCAGACGCGGCAGCAGCGCCATACTGCCAGCGGCACCGGCGAATTCACGGGACGGCTACAACAAGCCGAGGTGAGCCACTGCGGAACAGCCAGGCGGGATTTCTCCGCGCAGAGAGCATCTAAAGCTCCCAGTGGCCGAGCTCAGCACACGCTGCAGGGATTCAGAGTAGAAATCAAAACCAAGAAGAAAAACACCAGCCCCATAGCCGAGGGCATAGCAGCGGCGCCATATTGCCACCGGCGGCAGCAGCACCGAATTCAGCGAGGCCAGTACAGCTACATCTGCGTACTCAAGAACAGTGAGTCAAATTGCGGGCCACAGAGGAGAAATCCCAGTACTGTACTCCCTGGGACTTGACCCAGTGGGGGAGGGGCGGTGGCAGAGATATCACACCATAGGAGAACGTGCAACCTGGCACCCCCCACAGTCTAAAGCAGCCTCTAACGACTCTCTGGGTCGGAGACTCTGTGCTACAACCCAGTAAAGGAGTAGTGGGGTCTGAGATACTACTGACTCGAGATCCAGAACACCTTAAGTGAAGTCATAGTGACCCAAGGGAAGAACCCAGAGAAGGCACAAACTTCCAAAATCATGGGAAAGAGGAATAATACTGGAGCAATAAATGCCCACAACCCCACAACATCAGAACCCGATAAAACAGAAAATCAGAGATTTCTAGAAGATCAAATCAGGAAAATAACTGTAGAAATAATAGAGGTGCTTCGAAAAGAACTCAGAGAGAGCCAAAAAGAGATAAAGGATGCAATTAATGAAGTAAAGGCCTCAATTCAAAGCACAAACAACCGATTAGAACACATGGAGAACAGAATCTCGCTCTTAGAAGATGAGCAATCCAAAAATGAACGCATAGTTTCTAATCTAGAAAAAAATATCCAACAGCAGGAATCTGATATTGAAGAAATATGGGCCCATTTTAAGAGAGCTAACCTAAGAATAATTGGAATAGAGGAGGGAAAAGAAAGTGAAACCAAAGGGATCAACAATCTCTTCAAGGAAGTAATAGCAGAAAATTTTCCAGACATAGAGCAAGAGGTCGATACACAGGTCCAGGAAACTTAGAGAACTCCCTTTAGACAGGATCAGAGAAGAGGATCCCCACGCCACATAATTGTCAAAATGACCAATGTGGAAGCCAAGCAGAGAATCTTAAAGGCAACAAAAGCAAAGGGCCAAGTGACATTCAGAGGCAAACCAATTAGAATCACTCCAGACTTCCCAAACCAAGTCATGAGAGTCAGAAGGGCTTGGAGTAACATATTCCAAACTCTGAAAGAAAACAACTTCTAGCCCAAAATTTCCTACCCAGCAAAACTTTCTATCAAATTAGATGGAGAAATAAGAAGCTTCCATGACAAACAGAAACTGAAGGAATTTATGTCTTCAAAACCAGCACTAGAGAAAATACTCAAAGAGATTAACTACAAAGAAGAAATAGGTAACACACTCCAGAACTAGAGAAACAAGATTTTCCATCCAACAGACAACTAAGATTGGTTATCTGTGGAGATTCATTATTTATGTTAGTCTTTTACCTATCTCTAAAGGGTATTGTTTGCCTTTATTGTTGTTAATTTTTAGGATTTCTAGTTGGAATATTAATATACCTTCAGATATAGCAATTGGAAATATTTTATCCCATTCTATTAGTAACTGTTAACTCTGTTTACATTGTCTTTGGATATACAATTTTTTTTTATTTTTTAGGGAGTTTGTATACTCCTCTGTTGCCTGTGCCATTGAAATCATAACCAAGAAATCACTGCCAATTTCAATGTTGTGAGGTGTTATGACCCAGATTTTCTCCTAAAAGTTTATAGTCTTAAGATTTATATTTAGGTCTTTTATCTATTTTGAGTTAATATTTGTATATGGGATTAGGTAAGGGTCCAATTTTATTCTTTTCCATGTAATTATTATTTTTAACAATATTTAGTTAAAAGATTAATATTTCCACCACCAAATGTTCGTGGAAACCTTGTCAAAAATAACTTGACAATATAGGGAAGAATTTAGCTCTAGGCTTTTATTTAACTCCAATGGTTTATATATCTGCCTTCAGAATAGTACTACACTGTTTCAATTATTGTAGCTTTATATGGTTTGAAATCAGAAAATATATATCTTCTAGCTTTGTTCTTTTTCAAGATCATTTTGGGTACCTAGATTCCATATTCCACATTAGGATAGATTTTTTTCTGAAAAATAAATATATAAATATATGATAGTTTCACCTAAAAAATAGAAAAAAAATATTCTCTGGTAAGAAAGAAAGCAAAAAGAAATATTGAAATGTTATCTTTAAGTCATCAAAAGCTTGGTATCAGACAAATGAAACTGTTATGTGAGATAATCATTTTTAATTTTAGATAAATTGCCATAATACTAGATGTCAACTACTAAGCCAAGCATGGGAGGGAGGGATAGGGAGAGAATGGGGTGGGGATTGGGTGGGGGCTGACTGGGAAAAGTGTGCATGTATGTCTACAAAAGTATGTATCCTACTATGATGTATGAAGACAGTGCACCAATAAAAATAATAATAATAATAATAATAATAATAATAATAAATCCAAAGAAGGGATGTGGGAACCCCAATTTATAACCAGTTGGTCAGATGTACAGGAACAACCCGGAGCTTTTGGTTGGCGGCTAAAGTAAGGGAGCAGGGCAGTCCTGGGGCCTGAGCCCTCAACCTGGGAGAACTGGCACTATCTCAAGATTAAGAGTGTGGGAAAGGAATTGGATCAGAGGGTGCCCGGCTGGTGTCACTGCAGAATAAGCTGCATACTTGCTGGGGGGAGGAATCCTCACACATCTGGTATCGAGCTCTCTGTGTTGATTGTGGTGGCGTGAGGGTAGAGGAAACAGATGCTATGTTTGTCCTGACAGAACAGCACTCAACTAGCTACAGAAACACTCCAGGCACACGTCATACCGTGCCTGCTGAAATCCTCAGCATGGAGACTTTGGCATTCTGAAGGTCAGGAGCCTCAGAAACAGACTCTGAGCAACAGGCCTGGGGAACCCTGAGCTGGACGGGGCCCACGAGAGAGCACAGTGCAGGCCTCGCCCAGGATTTCCAAACTTCTAGTTTCCACCACATTAGAGAAATAAGAACTAAATTGGCTAACTGAGTTCTGAGTCACCCTTACAACCAAACACTGTGATACAGGAATAAGATACTGGGAGATTAAGAAAGTATGCTGGGGGCACCACAATTTGTGACTTCCATTTGACCCAGCAGAAATGAACCTTTGACACTGATATTTCCAAAGACTTTCTGTTTCTCTCAATCAGCCTCTGCATTCTCAAGAAGTGTGATGAAGTAGGATGACCATGCAAAACATGAAAATAACTCCAAAATATAAGGGGCTCCTTCCCATGGGGGTCTCTCACTAAGAGAATGAGAGAGAATAATAGAGAAGGAGCCTTTCATTTCTAGGATATAGATAGCATCCTGACTTTGGAGAAGAAAGAAAAAAGAAATAAGAATTTAAGAGACAGCAGGCTGGGATGCTTAAAAAAAAAAAAAGAAAAAAGTCCATCTCAAGTAATGAGCCTGGAAGATGGTAAGTTTCATTGCAAAGTTTGGATTGAAGGTGCTTCCAAAAACCCAAGAAGAAAAGGTAGGTGGCAGTGAAATGTAAGGACTGGTGCTCAGAGAGCTCTAGACTGAAGACAGACACCTGTGCATTGTCTGAATAAAGACATCTAGTGTCAGGGATGAGGTGTGTCTACCGAGGCAGACGAGGGTGAGAAGGGCAAGGACCACACTCTGAGGATCAGAAACACCGAAGAGTTGGGTAGAGAAGGACAAGGAGAGGACCAGGGAGCAGCCAGAGAAGCAAGAAGAACCAAAGAGTCAGAAGGGATGAGGGTTTCAAGATGGCAGGAATGCCCTACAGTGCTGAATGCTACCGAATGTCAAGAAGAGGAGAGCAGTTGTCTGTTGGACGTACTGCCAGGTGTCTTTGGAGTGAGAAGGTATGGGAGAATGGTGGGACCACAGCCAGATTAGAGTAGGAGGTGAGGATATCAGGACAATGGTTGAGGTGAGCTCTAATTAAAGAGTTCTTCTGGATCAGAATGTCTGAGGTTCTGTCAGACTCTGATAGCACCATCCCAGTGTCTGAAGCCCTGCAGAGGTGACCCTGGAAAGAGTAACCAAACCGTGCACCAGAACATGACGCACAAGTGTGGGGGCCAAGGGGGGAGGTCCTCCGGCTCACTTCAATTCTGCAGAACTACTCACCTTAGGAGTTGCTCTAGTTTTTTTTACACCCAATACAAAATTGCTGTTCAAATTAAAACTTGCCTTTGAGGACAGACATAGAACTGGCCACAGACAGAAAATAGAGTTTTTACAAATAAAACTTACGTTGCTTGAAGACTTCAAGGGCCCGCTTTAGAGTGCTAAAAGACAAGCACATATATATAATTTCAATTCTGGAAATTGTACACGCTTATTATAATGTCTTTGCCCATATATCAACATAGAGCATACAAACTCACATTGGCCCATAAACTGGAGAAGACAGCACAAAACCAACTGGACCCCTAAGTCCAATTTCCTCAATATCAGACAGAAGTAATTCTTCATTGTCTGCCTGGATAAGGTAAGACACCAGAACTCTGTATTTCATTGTTCCCAATGCTAATCTAGGAGTTATGGCCATTTTCCCATAAGAATACCAGTTATTCTTTAAAGTGTGTCAATTAGGAATACAAGCACATCCAGGTGTGGTGGCACACACCTGTAATCCCAGTACTTGAGAGACCGAAGCCAAAGGAGCACGGGCTAGATTCCATCCTCAGCACTTTAGTGAGACCCTATTTCAAATGTTTAAACAAGGAATGGGGTAGGGTATAGCTTGGAGGTAGAACACCCCTAGATTCAATCCCCAGTACTCAAAAGAAAAAAGAGAGAGAAGCGGGGCATGGTGATGCATGCTTGTAATCCCAGTACTTGGGAGGCTGAGATGGGAGGATCACAGGCTCACAGACAGCCTCAGTGACTTAGTGAGGCCCTCTACAACTTAGTGAGTCCCTGTTTCAAAATAAAGGATAAAAAATAGGGCTGGGGATGTAGCTCGGAAGTACAATGCCCCTGGGTTCCATCCCTAGCAATATATATATATATATAATTTCAAGGGATAGAGAAATATTAAAAATGGGTTATGGCTTGGCCGGGTGTGGTGAAACAGGGGTGAGACCCTCTTTCAAAATAAAAATTAAGTAGGGCTGGGGGTGTAGTTCAAGTGCTGTGTGCATGTAGGTCACTGTCAGCATGATTGACATAATGATGTAAGACTAGAATGCACCAGTAAAAGCATACACAAAAAATTAAGTTGTTGCCGGGGGTGGTGGCGCACGCTTGTAATCCCCGCGCTTGGGAGGCGGAGACAGGAGGATCGCGCAGGTTCGAAGCCGGCCGCGTGTGCTGGCTTAGGAGACCCTGTTTCCAAATAAAAATATAAAAATAGGTCTGGGAGTGTAGCCCAGAGGTAGAAGGGTTTCCAGGAACCCCAGTACCACCACTAAAAAAAAAAAAAAATGGGTTATGGCTTCGTGCATTTTAGCTTTCTTTCTGCGTGTTTAAATTTTTACCACTAGAATTAAGACAAAATAAAACAACATTTTTTCACCAAACACATTGCAACCCACTGGGCAGCTTGCTCTGCTGAAGCCATGGGAACCCAAGCAGTCTCGGCCAACCTGGAAACCACAGAGACACGAGGCACCTACTTGATCTCAGACTGTCCACATGGCTTCTTCCTCGAGAGGCTGAGCAGGTCTTTTCCATATTTCTCTTCAATCGCTGCCCTAAAGGGGACAGGAGAGAGGGCCATGGATCCTGCTCAGAACTGACACTAGTTAGGAAGCGTACAGTACTGCCCTGGAGGCAAAGCTGCCCCTTTAGAGAAACCCAGATCTAACACCATCCACTAAACTGCAAAAGCCCCTCATGTGGAGGAATTGTAACAAAACTGTGGTTGTCATCTCTAAGATGGTGTGCTCCAGCTAGAAGCCCCTCATTTGGATTGCGGTAGAGCTAAGATTTGAGATGAGGGTCTTACTATGATGCCCAGGTGGGGCAGACTCCAGATATTGAGTACCAGTACCGGCATTCTCCCACTTTGCTAGCCCCACCCCAAGACCCAGGCTACATAAATACCCTCACTTCCTCTCTTGGGTGCGACTCTTCTGACCAATAGCCCCCACCCCAATATTGGTCTGAAGACCTGTCTGAGACTGACAATTGACACTCCTTTGCTGGATTTTCCCTCCTTCATGACCCCCGACTCAATTTCAATGTTATAGATTCAAGCTTTAAAATAAAATAGGGCTGAAGGCATAATTCAGAGGTAGAATTCCCCTGGGTTCAATCCCTAGTACCCTGCCCCACCCCACACACACCTCTCTTTCTCTCTATATATATATTATATATACAGTGTGTATATATAGTGTACATGTAATGTATATGTAATATATATATGACTGGGGATATAGGCAGAGGTAGAATGCCCCTGGGTTCAATCCCTAGTACTACACACACACACACACACACACACACACACACACACACACACGACGTCCTATTTGAACATGCAGATCCCTGATGTCTAGTGTGAATGAGCATCATTTTATGTGCTTATTGGACATTTGTATTTCTTCTTTTATGAGTTATCCAAATTTTTAACTAAATGTTTTGACTTTTTATTATTTGGTAGAAGTTTTATATACTACGAATACAATGCTTTCTATTCATTCAATTATATATAATACATCTATATATACTATGAATATAGTACTTACATATGCTACAAAGTTTCTCCAATTCTCAATTTATCTTTCCTAATAACATTTTTTTTTTTTTGCGGGTCTGGGGATGGAACCCAGGGGCATTCTACCTCTGAGCTACACCCCTGCTCTATTTTTATTCTTTTTTTTTGAAACAGGGTCTCACTAAGTTGTGGAGGGCCTCACTAAGTAGCTGAGGCTGTCCGCAAACCGGGATCCTCTGGTCTCAGCCTCCCAAATGCTGGGATTACAAGCGTGTGCCACCACTCCCAGCTCACAATTTTATTTTATTAAAATGATAAATGTTCCTTATTTCAAAAAAATAAACAAGCCGGGGGTGGTGGCTCACGCTTATAATCCCAGCATTCTGAAGGCTGAGACTGGAGGACTGCAGTTCATCTTAGCTACTTAGTGAGGCTCTCTGCAAGTTAGTGAGACACTGTTTCAAAATAAAGAATAAAAAATAGGGCAGGAGATGTAGCTCAGAGGTCAAATGCCTCTGGGTTCCATCCCAAGACCCACAAAAAAAAAAAAAGAAAAAAAAAGGAGCTGGGCATGATGGTACACATCTGTAATAACAGTACTTGGCTACAGATTCAATGCATGCCCATTAAACTACCAAGATCATTCCTCACAGACATAGAAAAATCAGTCCTTAAATTTATTTGGAAAAACAAAAGCCCAGAATAGCCAAAGTAGTTCTCAGCAACAAAAACCATGCAGGAGGAATCACAATACCTGACTCTAAAATATACTACAAAGCCATTGTAATAAAAACAGCATGGTACTGGCACAAAAACAGATACATAGACCAACAGAGCAGAATAGAATAGAAGACCCAGAAACAAGTCCACACACTTTCAGCCAATTGATTTTTGACAAAGGGGCCAAAAACATACACTGGAAAAAAGATAGCCTATTCAACAAATGGTGTTGGCAAAACTGGTTAACCATATGCAGAAAATTGGAAATTAATCCCACTTTCTCACCCTGCACAAAAGTCAACTCAAGATGGATCAAAGACTTGGAAATAAAACCAGAGACCTTGAAGTTCCTTGAAAAGGGCATAGGTCCAACACTGCAACACATAGGCACAGATAAACACTTTCTCAACAAGACCCCAAAGGCACAAAAAATTAAAAGGTGAATCAATACATGGGATTGCATGAAACTGAAGAGCTTCTGTTCAGCAAAGGAAACTGTCAAGAACCTCAACCAAGAGCCAACAGAATGGGAGATTTTTGCCACCTACACCACCAATAGAGGACTAATATCTAGAATATACAGAGAACTCAAGAAACTCAACACTAAAAAAACAAATCATCCAATAACAAAATGGGCAAGTGAACTAAATAGACACTTCATGAAAGAAGAAATTCAAATGGCCAATAAATTCATGAAAAAATGCTCAACATCATTGGCAATCAGAGAGATGCAAATCAAAACTACCCTGAGATTTCACCTGACTCCAACTACAATGGCAATCATTCAAAACACAAACAACAACAAATGCTGGTGAGGATGTGGAGAAGTGGGAACTCTAAAACATTGTTGGTGGGACTGCAAATGAGAGCAGCCACTTTGGAAAACAGTATGGCGAATCCTCAGAAGAATGGGAACAAATCTACCATTTGACCCAGCAATACCACTTCTGGGTATCTACCCAAAAGATAGAAAACCAAACTACCAAACTAATGCATGTGTATCTATGTTCATAGCTGCCCAATTCACCATAGCCAAACTATGGAACCAGCCAAGAGGTCCATCAACAAATGAATGGATTACAAAACTGTGGGATATGTATACAATGAAATTTTACTCAGCCATTAAAAAACTCAGGTACATCATTTTCAGGAAAATGGATGGAACTGGAGGACATTATGCTAAGCTAGATTAGTCAGTCACAAAAAATAAGAAATCGGATGCTTTCCCTAATATGTGAAAGCTAAGGAGAAATGGGTCATAGGAGGAACTCTAGATGAAAAAGGAAATCCTATAGAGGAGCAAACAAGACAACCTAAATG
This sequence comes from Muscardinus avellanarius, assembly GCF_963383645.1. Taxonomy (NCBI): domain Eukaryota; kingdom Metazoa; phylum Chordata; class Mammalia; order Rodentia; family Gliridae; genus Muscardinus; species Muscardinus avellanarius. The sequence continues at coordinate 29,557,259 of NC_137803.1, read as the reverse complement.
AGGGAATGGGAGGGGGGAGAAAGGGAATTCTCTAAAGCACATAATGTACTTAAACATATCGAGTCAACCACTAAGCCAAGCAAGGGAAGGAGGGATGGGGAGGGAATGGGGTGGGAATTGGGTAGGGGCTTAATGGGTGATGTGTACATGTATGTACACACAAGGTTTTTTACCCCAATATGATGTATGAGTATAATGCACCAAAAAAATAAAAAACAGTACTTGGGGGGCTAAGAGGAGAATCACAGGTATGAGGCCAGACCTTCAGTAACTTAGAGAGATTGCTTCAAAGGGGGGGAACAGAATGTGTAGCTTAGAGTTCAAAGGCCCCTGGGTTCAATCCCTAGTACTAAAATAAATAAATAAATAAATAAATAAATAAATAAATAAATAAATAAATAAATACAAAAAGGAAAACCCAAACAAGATATTTGGGTTTTTGGGTGCTTGTTTGTTTGTTTTGTTTTGTTTTTTGGTGGTACTGGGGATGGAACCCGGGGACTTCTCTACCTCTGGGCTATACTCCCAGACCTATTTTATACTTTATTTGGAAACAGGGTCTCACTAAGTTGCTGAGAGCTTCACTAAGTAGCTGAGGCTGGCTTTGAACCTGTGTGATTCTCCTGTCTCAGCCTCCCAAGCACTGGGATCATAAACATGTACCACCACGCCTGGCAAGATGTTTGTTTTAAAAATAAAAATGATACCGGGCGTGGTGGCACACGCTTGTAATCCCCGTGCTTGGGAGGCGGAGACAGGAGGATCGCGTAGGTTCGAAGCCGGCCACGTGCGCTGGCTTAGGAGACCCTGTTTCCAAATAAAAATATAAAAATAGGTCTGGGAGTGTAGCCCGGAGGTAGAAGGGCTTCCAGGAACCCCAGTACCACCAAAAATAAAAATGGCCGAGCCAGGTGTGGTGGCGTACGCTTGTAATCGCAGCATTCGGGAGGCTGAAACCAGAGGATCGCAGTTCTTGGAGAGCCTCAGCTACTTAGTGAGGCCCTTTGCAACTTAGTGAGACCCTGTTTCAAAATAAAGAATAAAAATAGGGTTAGGGGGTGTGGCTTGGAGGTCGAATGCCCCTGGGTTCCATCCCCAGACCCACAATAAATAAATAAATAAATGACCTTAACATCTTTTGACGGCTCCTAAAAATTTAAAGTAAAGTGCAAGCCCGGTATATTAGTGCATGCCTGTAATCCCAGTACTTGGGAGCCTGAGAGAGGAGGACCACAAGTTTAAGATCAGCCTCAGCAACTTGACAGACAAGACTCTCAGAAACCTAGGGAGACCCTGTTTCAAAATAAAAAAAGAAAAAGGACTGGGGATGTAGCTTGGAAGTAGAATGCCTCTGGGTTCCATCACTAATACCAAAATAATTGATAAGGTGGAGTACACTTGAAATTGACTCTGCTTGTAGAAAAAGATGTATCTGAAATCTCTAGAAACTATTTCTACCTTTTGATCCATTCTCCGTATATCTATATGCTAAATCATGACATGCTACAATGAAGATTAAACATTTTTACATGTAAAGCCGGGTGTGGTGGTGCACGCTTGTAATCCCAGGATTCGAGAGGCAGAGAACAGAGGATCACGATTCATCGACAGCCTCAGCTACTTAGTGACACCCTCCACAGCTTAGTGAGACCCGGTTTCAAATTAAAGAATTAAAAATAGGGTAGGAAGTGTAGCTCAGAGGTCGAATGCCCCTGGCTTCCACCCCCAGACCCGCAAAAAAAAAAAAAAAAAAAAAAAAAAAACCCACAACTTTTTTTTTTTTTTTTGTGGTACTGGTGTTTCTGGAAGCCCTTCTACCTCCGGGCTACACTCCCAGACCTATTTTTTATATTTTTATTTGGAAACAGGGTCTCTTAAGCCAGCACGGCTGGCTTCAAACCTGCGCGATCCTCCTGTCTCCGCCCCCCAAGCGCAGGGATTACAAGTGCGGGCTGGCAAAACACAACATTTTTACATGTAAAAAGATGTTAAAGAGCCAGGCGTGGTGGCGCACACTAGTAATCCCCGTACTTGGGAGGCTGAGACAGGAGGATCGCGCAGGTTCGAAGCCAGCCTCAGCTACTTAGTGAGGCTCTCAGCAACTTAGTGAGACCCTGTTTCCATATAAAATAGAAAATAGGTCTGGGAGTATAGCCCGGAGGTAGAAAGCCCCTGGGTTCCACCCCCAGTATCACCAAAAAAAAAAGATATTAAAGAAATTTTCATTTTAAAGCCATATAACATATGTTTGTTTCATTCTTTCAGAGATATATTTATTAAGATTTCTTGAGAGCCAGGAGTGATGGCACAGCTTTGCAACTCCAGCTACCTGGGAGGCAGAGGCAAGATAATTGCAAGTTCGAGGCCAGCTGGTCAACTTACTAAGACCTTTTCTCAAAGTAAAAGAATATAAAGGGGCTGGGGATGTAGCCCAGTGATAGGCTGCTCGGCTGGCATGCATGCAGCCTTGAGCGGACACTGAGGTCATGGGGAAGAATGCCTTGCGAAGCTGGACGCTGGAGGGAGATGTGGGAGTCAGGGCATGTCAGGGACTGCTAAGAAGAACCCACAGGACCTTCCCCCCTAGAGTCTTCAGGAGAGCAAGGTCTTGCCCTAGGCTTTCCCAGGGCTCCCTCTTTGTCCTAGTCTCTGAATCAGGTCCCACCTCTCTCCCAGCGATTGGGCCCTGCTCATTCTCCACCCGCCCCCCAAGCTTGCAGCTCTCCCACGGGTATCCACACACTCCTTCACCTGCCTGAGCCGCCTCGCCCTGCAGGACACTGCAAGGATCTGCTCCCCTGTAAAGCTACCCCAAGCGCTGTGTGTGTGTGTGTGTGTGTGTGTGTGTGTGTGTGTGTGTGTCACTAGGGATTGAATCTAGAAGCACTCTATGTCTGAGCTCCACCCCCAGTCCAATTTTATTTCTTATTTGGAAACAAGGTCTCACTAAGTTGCGGAGAGCCTCACTAAGTTGCCAACGCTGGCTTTGAACCTGTGATCCTCCTGTCTCAGTCTTCCAAATACTGGGATTACAAGCATGTGCCGCCATGCCTGGCTACCCTGAACTTTTGTGTGTGTAGGGTCCTCAGCAATTTCTCCCCGTGGGATCTTTCAGTGCCATCTGGACCATGCGATTTAATATATGTTATGTACTTAACTACATTTTATTTGTTTTCTCATTTGTAAATTTTGTCTTTCAAACTTTATTTTTTGGGGGGAGGAGTGGTTACTGGGGATTGAACCTGGAAGCATTCTACCTCTGAGATACACCCATAGCCCTTTTTTATTTTATTTTTCTAATTTTGAGACAGGGTCTAACTAAGTTGCTGAGGGACATCCTATGTTGCGGGAACTAGCTGATAACCTGAGCTCCTCCTGTCTCAGCCTCCCAAGTATTGAGATTACAAGTGTGGGCCACCAAACCCAGCTTCAATTCAAACTGGTTCCTAAGCCAGGTATGGTGGCACATGCTTGTACTTGGGAGGCTAAGACAGGAGTATCACAGGTTTGTGTCCGGCCTCAGCTACTTAGTGAGGTCCTCTGCAACTTAGTAAGACCCTGTTTCAAAAAAAAAGAATAAAAAGCTGAGCGCGGTGGTGCACAACTTGTAATCCCAGCATTTAGGAGGCTGAGACCTGGAGGATCGTGGTTTGCGGACAACCTCAGCTACTTAGTGAGGCCCTCCACAACTTAGTGAGACCCTGTTTCAAAATAAAGAATAAAAAAATAGGGCAGGAGGTGTAGCTCAGAGGTTGAATGCTCCTGGGTTCCATCCCCAGACCCCCCCAAAAAAAGAATAAAATAGGGCTGGGGGTAAAGCTTGGAGGTAGAATGTCCCTGGGTGTTGAAAGAAAGAAAGAAAGAAAGAAAGAAAGAAAGAAAGAAAGAAAGAAAGAAAGAAAGAAAGAAAGAGGAAAGAGGGAAGAGAAAGAAAGAGGAAAAAGAAAGAAAGGAAGGAAGGAAGGAAGGAAGGAAGGAAGGAAGAAAGAAAGAAAGAAAGAAAGAAAGAAAGAAAGAAAGAAAGAAAGAAAGAAAGAAACTGGTTTCCAAGAACATTAGGACAAATATTCTACCTTCAAGCTACACCTCCAACCCTATTTTTTATTTTTATTTGGAAACAGGGTCTTGCTCAGTTGCTGAGAGCTTTGCCAAATTGCTGAGACTGGTTTGGAACCCGTGATCCTCCTGTCTCAGCCTCTCAAGTTCCGGGTTGCAGGTATGCACCACCAAATGTTTACATCTTAGATATCATTCTATAACCTAGAGCAAAGGGTCTTCAGAACTGCTAAGCACAATCACAAGCGGTCAGCCAGGTATGGTGGCACATGCCCGTAATCCTAGCACTTTGGAAGCTGAGACAGGAGGAGTGAAGGTCCCAGACCAGCTTCAGCAATTTACTGAAACCCTCTTCCAAAATAAAAAATAAAACTGGATTGATGGCATAGTCCAGGGGTAGAACACCCCTGGGTTCTATCTCCAGTACTCTCTGCCAATCCATCCAGTTAATGGATCCTTGTTTGGGGGGCATCCTGGGCCACCTCTTTGGAGAAGACAGAGCATCATACCTTTCTTTTAGGAAGTCTTCGAACTCTTTGCAGTTCTTGCGGCCATTGTTTAGATGCTGGATGATGCTGTCATAGCCGATAGTGCTGAGGATGTCTGAGCTCTGGTGGAGAATAAAACAGGGCATCAGGCCAGGAGCAGCGCATCGCAGCGGCAGCCCTGACGCCTGGACAGTGGACAGGGCAGTAGACGGGCGAGGGGATGGCACTGAATCGCTTTACCTCCAAGGGATGCAACCAAACTGAATGAATAGGAGTAAAAACGCCTTCGGCTGTGGAAGGGTGTGTACAGTGATGTAACCAAAGGACCACAAGACAGGAAGGAAGTGGCCAAGGAGGAAGAGGCACCTGGATGAGGGAGGAGAACGGATTCGAGGCTTCTCTGGCCCTCCACTCATGCCCTAGAGTCAGGTGGGAAGAGGATGAGGAGGCCGGGCACACACTCCAGCCTTCTGCTGTGTGTGTCTTGCTACTGCTGTGTGGAAACTGGCTCATGCTATGGGTCCCTTTTAAACAGGAGCTATCGCATTTTCTGTTTGTCCTTAAACACGCCACCAAGTTTCAGCCTGACATCTCTTCCCTCAGCAAGTATCCCTATGGAGGGTCCACGGTATCTCTGTAAAAGGCAAGCAGCTCTGAGCCAGGAACCAGGTCATGGGGTAGGAGAGAGGGCTTGTCTGTCCATTGAGAACCATGAGGGGGTGTCCAGCAGCCAGCACGCTCCATGTGGTCTTGGCCCCAATGAGAGGAAATTTTTAAATTAATAGTTCATTCATATTTTGTTATACTGTGCTCTCAAAAGATGGAGGAAGTTGGTAACTTTCCCAAACCAGTAGTTCCAAGTGCAATACATTTTTAAAATTAAGGTTCCCATTAGGTACAATGTCACATGCCTATAATCTCATCTACATGGGAGGTTGAGGAAGGAGGATCACAAATTTGAGGCCAGCCTGGGCAACTCAATGAGATCCTATTTCAAAATGAAATGTGAAGGTCTGGGATGTAGCTCAGTGGTAGAGTACCCCTGGATTCAACCCTCGGTACTGAAAAATAATCACATTTCCCTTAGCACCCCAAATCCAAATCGACAAATCAGGGGCTTGTAAATAGTGTCAAGGTATTCCCTAATGAAGCTGGTTCTTTTATTTCTACCCCAAATACCTCCAATGGGTTGTCTGTTTCAGACTCCAGTCCCTCTGCTGGGTTGTTTAGGCCTTTTCTAGGTATGTGCTGGGAGATATGGACTCCCCCCCGAACCCAGCCAAGCTGGACCAGACAAGCAGATCTGACCTTCCCAGCCTTCGTCTGCAGAGGGAGGTGCAGCTCTGTGTGGGAGGAGGGTTCTGAAGCTGCCTCACTGCCCAGCTCTGGACCACAAAGCAGTAGAATGTCCTCGCAACCATTTGCCACCACTCGTGATGGCCTGGCTAACCAGACAGTGATCCCAGGGACTCCCAAAAGGACCAAGGCCTGAGGCTGATTTCCACATTGCATTCGGAAATTTAAGGGGCCATAACTCACACTGTATTTTTTTTTTTACGCTTTGCTATCTCTGTCTATTTTAACTTTTTATTGATGTACTGTAATTATGCATGATTGTGCGATTCACAGTGATAGATTCATATATATGCACATAACACTAGTTGGTCTGTTTCCTTTCCCCAAACTGCATTTAAAAAATGGATTTATGTATGCATCGTAAACTTTAGAGGTACACACATATATAGATCAAAGTTAGAAATACATTGAAATCTATGCTTTGGACTATTGTTTCAGCACGGATTTAGACCAGGGAAAGCCCAAAGAAACAGCCTCCACCAAAGCCTCATGTGTCTTCCTGCCCCCTCAATACAGACCCCTCTGTCTTAGCCAGGGAGACACCTCATTGTCCTCTATGCTGCAGGACTTCTACTATCCCTTCCCAAGTCCAAACTCAGCTTCTCGACCCCCAAGTTTTCTGAGTGGCTCCAGCTCCCGCTCTGAGTTCTCACAGGACCCAGAATTTGGATTTGCTGCGTGGTATCACTCACATGAGCAGCCTATCTGTCCCAACTCTACCGCAAGCACCCAGGGCTTCGTCCAAGTCTCAGACCATTCCCGTACCTCTCCCCTAGAAAATCTATCTTAATGTTATTCATACAAAAGGCCCACAGTAAAATCCTGTGGAACAAAAATTTATTTTGTGTGCGCGTGTGTGCTTTTATTCAGGCATTATAGTATCACATCATAATATAAATTATGTTGACAATGACATACATGTACATGGCTCTTGGTGTCCCCCTCAGCATCCCCATTTCCCTTTCTCCCAATACAGAGTACCCAGATTGACACCGGTGTATATTCACATGTATACATAGTCTATGGCAGTATTTTCATTAATGAACTTCAGTCTTTCTCCTCCCCTCCCCTTATGTCTCCTCTCTGGCTCCAATGAGGTTTCTCCTCTATTATCTGGAGTCTCTCTTGTATCCCAATTACTTCCTGTCCTGCGCACATTAAAGAAAACTTTCGATCCTTCATTTAAATTTAGAAGCTGTGGAATTAAAATTTTTCATTGCCTGCCAGAAACATCCGAAGAGAGCAATTAAAACAAAGACTCCTGAGTAAATAAATGAATGACTACAAAGCGTTAAGGCCAAAGCTGGTTTGTAGACAGAAAAAGATGTCTGACTTCTCTGTCTGACTCTTCATTTGGAATGGCAGTTTCCCTTTTCTTAACTAAGAGTACAAATACATTGAAAGAGACAGGAAGGAGAGAGCTAGACCAGAGTTGCCTGGAAATGCAAACCAAAGACCAGGCCTCCCAGCTGCCAGTCTTAAAGCAAGACAGCTGGGCACAGTGGTGCATGCTTGGAGTCCCAGCACTTCCTTGGAAGCCTAAGACAGAGGGATCGCAAGTTTGAGGCCAGCCTTAGCAGCTTAGCAAGACCCTATTTCAAAATAAAAATTAGAGCCGGGTATTGTGGCGCACACTTGTGATCTTAGCACTTGGGAGGCGGAGACAGGAGGATGGCACAGGTTCAAAGCCAGTCTCAGCCACTTAGTGAGGCTCTCAGCAACATAGTGAGACCCTGTTTCCAAATAAAGTATAAAATAGGTAGAAAGCCTCTAGGTTCCACCCCCAGTACCACCAAAAAAATAAATAATTTTTAAAAAGGCTGGAGGTGTAGCTCAGTGACAAATAGAGGAGGAGGCAAGAGAGGAGGAAAAAGAAAAGGAGGAAGAAGATAACAGACAGAATTGCTACTTCAGAGGAGTGGGCAACAAAGGCAACCAAGAAAGAAAATCCTCAGGAACAAAGAATGCCCAAGGTTAACCTCAAAGTGGTGGAGGATTTGGCCTGAAATTTTTTCTGCCTGTGTTCAGGAACCATCATGGTAATCTGAATGGCAAAATTCAAACTAGAAGGGCCAAGCAAGAAAAGGGAATGCACACACAGTCCAAGATGCACCAAAGTGCCTGGTCAGGAAGAGAGCATCACAGATCTACCATCAAAAGCAAGTGTGCCAGGAAGAGGGGTGTAACTCGGTGGTACAGCATTTTCCTAAATGTGCGAGGCCTTGCGGTGTGTCAAATTATTATTATTATTATTTTTTTGGTACTGGGTATTGAGCCCAGAAGCATTCAACTTCCAGATACGCTCCTACTACTTGATGAGACTGTCTCTGAGCCTGTGATCCTCCTGTCTCAGCCTCCAAGTACTATTATGTTGACGCCACACCTGGCGAGTGTGACAAATTCTAACTCTAATATCTTTGACTTGATAACTAGAGCCCTCTGTACCCTATCCCTGATATCTCTCTCTCTCTCTCTCTCTCTCTCTCTCTCTCTCTCTCTCTCTCTCTCTCTCTCTCTCTGTACACACACACACACACACACACACACACACACACACCCCTTCCCCTCCCTTGCAAATGGACAGGATACATCTCTACCAGGACACCTTTGCACACGCTTCTTGCCCAGTGGGAACGGCCTCTCCTCTTCCTTCACAGAAGTCCTACCTCGACTTCAAAGCCCAGTCAAATCCTGTTTCTTCCCTAAAATCTTTTCTCAGTTTGCCTTAGCATCCTCTCTCCCTCTTCTAGATGCCTGGAGTGTTTATGCCTATTTCTCTCATTTGGTTCTTACTATATACTATCTTGTATCATTAGTTATTATCTTTTTTTAGTTAACTCATTAGAGGTTGTTTGGATTGTGCACAACATTTATTATCCATAGTAGCTTTCGTATTAATGGTGCTTGAGATGTCTGTTAACTTCAGACTACGTACACACCAAGTACTAAACAATTTGTAAAGCCAGCTTGAGACAGAGTTCCTGCAATCTGGGAGTGATTCATTCAGGAAGTCAGTAAAAGACATGGACCTCAAATAAGCATGTCTGCACAAGGACAGGTAGAAACTAAGACAAAATGTAAGACTACAAAGAAAATATTTAATGAACACAATAGAGTAAGAGGAGAGCCTAGGCTTGTCAGAAAAAAAAAGAAGAAACAAGATTACAGTTCTTTAAAATGACTCACATGAGAAGTTAAAATATATTTTATACCAACTGACAATGAAAAGAAACATCAAAACTGTGATGTAGCAAAAGAGGAAATTTGTAGATCTAAATACATTAGAAAGGAAAAATGATAAACCAGGCGTTGTGGTGCACACTTGTAATCCCAGTACTGAGGAGGCTGAAACAGGAGGATCTCAGGGCCATGGCCAGCCTCAGCTATTTAACAAGGCCCTCTGCAGCTTAGTGAGACTCTGTTTCAAAATAAAGAATAAAAACCAGGCCTGGGGGTGTAGCTCGGAGGTAAAATGCCCCTGGGTTCTATCCCCAGTACCGAGAAAAGAAAAAAAACCCACCTTCTTTCAGAATCTGTGAATTTGTACAAAATGTTCTCACTGGAAATTATATTTTTTAAAAAAAACATATTACTGGAAGAGATGAAAGAAAACCTGTACCACGTTTGTGGACTGAAAGACAAAATGTGATTAAAATATTTTCAGCCCAGGGTGGTGCATATCTGTAATCCCAGTACATGGAAGGCTAGTGCAGGAGGATCAGGGATTTGAGACCAGCCTAACCAAGTTAACACAATTCTCCACAACCTAGTAAGATTCTGTTTCAAATTTTTTTTAAAAAGGGGCTGGTTAGATGTAGCTCAGAAGTAAAATGCCCCTGAATTCAATCCCTAGTACTATATATATATATATATATATTTTTTTCCCCAAAATTGATCTATACATTTAACACAATCAAATCAAAATCCCAAGTCTCTTCTGTAGATATTTGCAAGTTGGGTGTAAAGTTTATGAAGAATCTAAAAGGATCTAGAATAGACACACACAGAAGAAAAATTAAGAACGAAGTTGGAGGACTCACACCACCTGATTTTAAAACTTTCCATGAAGTTATAGTAATCGGAACAATATAGTACTGTTGTGAAGATAAACAAGTTGACCAATGGAACAGAAGAGAATCCAGAAATAGACTCATTTGTCTGTGGTCAACTGACCTTCAACAAAGGTGTCAAAGTTATTCAGTGCAAGAAAATGGGAGTCTTTTGAACAAATGGTCCTGTAACCGCTGCATAAGACTGTTGAGGACCGGGCGTGGTGGCCATGGTGGCGCTCACCTGTAATTCAGTGTTTGGGAGGCAGAGACAGGAGGATCACAGGCTCAAGGTCAGCCTCAGCAACTTAGCAGGACTCTCAGCAACCTAGTGAGGGTGGAGGCTCAATCCCCAGTACCAAAAAAAAAAAAAAAAAAAAAAACCATTGGGGAAAAGAGCCTTTACTCATTCCTTACCATACACAAAAATTAACTTGAGCCCTCTGCAGCCGCACATGCCTTAATCCTAGCTACTTGGGAGGATGAGGTGAGGCAGGAGGATGGCAAGTTTGAGGCCAGCCTGGGAAGATCAGAGAGACACTTCCTGAATATAAAAAATAAAGGCCAGATGTGGCAACTGTAATCCCAGTACTTGGAAAGCGGAGACAGGAGAATTGCAGGTTTAAAGTCAGCCTCAACAACTTAGCGAGGTTCTCAGCAATCTAGTGAGACTCTGTTTTCAAATAAAAATAAAGTAGTTCGGAGGTAGAATTCCCCCTGGGTTCAATCCCCAGTAAAACACACACACACACACACACACACACACACACTCTAAATGAATATGTAAATAAATAAATAAATAAGTCAGAGATGTCAGTGGGAGAACCTTGCCTAGCACTACATTCAATCCCTGGTACTGAAAAAATATGTTTTTAATTAATTTAATGTGGGTCATGCGTTTGAAAATAAAGCTAGCCGGGCGTGGTGGCGCACGCTTGTAATCCCAGCGCTTGGGAGGCTGAGACAGGAGGATCACACAGGTTCGAAGCCAGCCTCAGCTACTCAGTGAGGCTCTCAGCAACTTAGTGAGACCCTGTTTCCAAATAAAGTATAAAAAATAGGTCTGGGAGTATAGGCCGAAGGTAGAAAGCCCCTGGGTTCCACCCCAGTACCACACACACACAAAAAAAAGCTAAAATATCATTTTTAGAAGAAAATAATTTTGAGGACTCAAGATTGTCAAAAAGGAACCAGGGAGATTTGGGGAACTTAGTCAATCTTTAGGAAAAGCTTTCTTGGAGTATAAAATATTATGAACTGTAAAAAATTAATAATTGAATTTCATCAAAAATTTTTAAAACTCTGCTCATTAAAAGAGATCATCAAAGCCAGGCATGGTGGTACACACTTATAATCTCAGTACTTGGGAGACTGAGACAGGAGGCTCATGGTTCTCAGACAGCCTCAGTTATCAGTGAGGCCCTCTACAACGTAGTGAGACCTTGTTTCAAAATAAAGAATTAAAAAAAACAGGGCTGGGGTATATCTCAGAGGTAGAATGCCTCTGGGTTCCATCTCAAGTGCCACACACACACAAAAATCATCAAAGCCAGATCTGGAGGCACACGCTTATAATCCCAGTACTTGAGAGGCTGGGACAGGAGGATCAGTGGCTCACAGCCAGTCTCAGACACTTAGTGAGGCCCTCTGCAACTTAGCGAGACCCTGTTTCCAGATAAAGAATAAAAAATAGGACTGGGGGTATAGCTTGGAGGTAGAATTCTCCTGGGTTCTACCCCCAGTACTACAAAAAGTAAAATGAAAAATAAAAAACGGTTGGAGTAGAGTATAGCTTCAAGGTAGAATGAATGCTCCTGGGTCCAATCTCTAGTTACAAATAAAAATAATGATGATGATGATGATGATGATGATAATAATAATAATAATAATAATAATAAATATAAGCAACCCAACAAAAAATGGGCATAATAACTTGAACTCCATGGAAAGATACTTCATAAAAGATATTACTTTTACCAAAAGGCTCATGAAGAATTCCTTGATAGTATAGTCATTATAGTCATCAAGGAAATTCAGAAGAAAGGCACAATGATACCCTATTTCATGTGCACTAGAACAGCAGAAATTAAAAAGTCAACCTTAGCCAGGCGTGGTGGCGCACACTTGTAATCCCAGCATTCGGGAGGCTGAGACCGAAGGATGGCGGTTCACAGACAGCCTCAGCTACTTAGTGAGGCACTCTGCAACTCAGTGAGACCCTGTTTCAAAGTAAAGAATAAAAAATAGGGTTGGGGGTATAGCTTGGAGGTAGAATGCCCTTGGATTCCAACCTCAGACCTGCAAAAATAAATAAATAAATAATAAAAAGTCAGCTTTGAACACAGACAAGAATGCTGAAAGATCAGGCCACTCATACATTGCAAGTGGGAGTGTAAATAGTATGATCGTTTTGGGAAAGGTTTGACAATATCTCAAAGGTTAAACATGCCTACACTTCATAATCCAAAGTACTCCGAAGCATTTACCCAAGTTAAATGAAAACATATGTCCAGAAATAGACTTGCATAAAAATATTCAAAGGAATTGTAACCACAGCAGCCAAAACCTGGAAATATCTTGTGTAGATTATACCTCCAAATGTCTGACAACTAATAAATAAAAAGAATTTTATTATATTCATATGATAAAATTACTCAATAATAAAAATTAAATAATTGCTGATATAGTAAGCAACATGGGTGAATCTTAAAACCATTACACTGAGTGGATGATGCTAGACACATTTTGTGGTGCTAGACACAAACAGAATTACTAACCAGGAGCAGTGGCGCACACCTATAATCTCAGTACTTGGGAGGCTGAAACAGGAGGGCTGTAAATTTAAGGCCAGGCTCAGCAACTTATTGAGACTCTGCTTCCAAAAAAAAAAAAAAAAAAATCCCCAGTACCAAAAAAAAAAAAAAAAAGTAGCTAGGTATGGTGGTATACACCTGTAATCTTAGGTTTGGAATAAGCTTCAGCAAGGCCCCCAGAAACTTAGACTTTGTTTCAAAGTTTAAAAAAAATAAAGTAAAATAGGGCTTGTGGCTGGAGATTGGAATTCAATCCCCAGTGTAGAAAACACATAAATACACAATTACTGCACGGTTCCATTATATGAATTTCTAGGACAGGCAAGATGAATCTACAGTAAAAGAAATAAGAACAATGATAGTGTAAGGGTCAGGAAAGAAATTAGTTGGCTGGGAAGGGCCAGAAGAGAGCTCTCTGGGGTGGCTGAAATGCACAAGTTCACATGACCCAGATCCCTATAAAGACATTTCTAGATAGATGTGAGTTGTATGGTTATATACTTTCAAAAAAACTTGTTAATCTGCACATTTCATCTTATGTAGATTATACCTAGAAAGAACAGGAGGAGGAGGAGGAAGAGGAGGAAGAGGATGAGGAGAAGGTGAAAGAGGAGGAGGAAGGGGAGGAGGAGGAGGAGAAGGAGGAAGGGGAGAAATAGGATTCAGAGGAATAGTGGGAGGGAGGCAGTCACCAGAAGGCCTGGGGAAAACTGAGCCCTGAAAATGAGTGTGGCCTTGGGTGAGACTGGAAGATCAGAGAAGCAGAAGAGGGCTCAGGGGAAGATGGGGTGCAGAAGCCAGAGTTGAGACTGTTAGGTGGCATCTAAGAGCAGATCCATCAGCCTGCAAAGCTCCCAAAGACCCAGAGGCAAGGACTCGTAATGCTCAAATTATAAAATTGGTAAATAGCAATTTTAATACAAACCCTTATTTTGATCATGAAGCCACTTAAAAAAAATTTTTCCAAAATCTCTCCAAAGCCAGCAATGAGCACATGTGTGCCACAGGTAGCAGCCATGCAGGCCAAAGGATAAATAGAGACACTGTTGTGTGAACAGGCCAATGGTTGTGGGGCAGTGGTCGAGAGCTGCGTGGTGAAGGGCAGCTCCACTGCCCTCCAGCTCCCGCCCCAGCTGAGCACTCAGATCTGCTCTCACTCAGTCACTGAGAGTCCTGTACCACACCCTCCTTCCTGCCCAGCCCAGCACTGCGCTGCCCAGGCCTCTGATGCATCCTCCAACGCAGTGGGAGAGTTAGCTCAGTGGTAGGGCATTTGCTTACCATGCATGGGGCTTGCTTACACACACACACACACACACACACACACACACACACCTGGTCCAGAGTCACCCAAGGAGCTCCTTAAACACATAGATTCCTCAGTCGCAACCCAGACTTGCTGATTCTGAACCTGGGGTCAGGCATGAAAATCTCTACTGTTTCATACTCCTTCTAAGTGCCTGGACTGAACAGAAAACATGAAAGAGCAAAGGACCATCATGGATCCTACCTGGAGGAACTTACAAGAAGAAACCAGGAGCCAGGTGTGATGGCTCATGCTTGTAATTCTAGTACTTGGGAGGCTGAGATAGAAGGATGGCAGGTTCAAAGTCAGCCTCAGCAACCCAGTGAGGCCCTCAGCAACCTAACAAAACCCTGTTCCAAAGTAAAAGATGAAGTGGTATAGGTTAGAGGTAGAATGTCCCTGGGTTCAATCCCCAATACCATGAAAGGAGGAGGAGGAGGAGGAGACAGGGAGTGTAGCAGGACAGGGAGGTGAGAATGGTGTCAAAAAATGCAAAGAAGAGGCCAGAGAAGACACTCTCCAGGTTTGCACTTCATTTTAAAACCTCCTTTTCTGAGTAAAGCATGTAAATAGTCATTGATGGCATTAATGCCTTCTGGAAGCCCAGAGAACTTCTCTAGAATAGGGAGAGGCCAGTAACTTTGCATTGTGCACAAAAACAGCATTAATTTGAAGTCTGCAGGTAGGATGCACAATGTGCTACACTTTGCATCAAAAGACTATAATGAGCCGGGCATGGTGGCTCACACTTGTAATCCCAGCACTTGGAAGGCCAAGACAGGAGGATCCGGGTTCGCGGCCAGCCTAGGCTACTTAGTGAGGTAGGTCCTCTGCAGCTCAGTGAGACCCTGTTTCAAAATAAAGAATAAAAAATAAGGCTTGGGGTGGAGCTAGAAGGTATAATGCCTCTGGGTCCCATCCCCAGTATTGAAAAAAAAAAAAATGCCAGGAATGGTGGCGCATGCTTGTAATCCCAGGGCTTGGGAGGCTGAAACAGGAGGATCACACAGGTTTGAAGCCAGCCTCAGGTACTTAGTGAGGCTCTCAGCAACTTAGTGAGACCCTGTTTTCAAATAAAATATAAAAAAGGTCTGGGATTATAGCCCGGAGGTAGAAACCTTCTGGGTTTCACCCCCAGTACCACCAAAAAATAAAAATAAAAAATAAAGAGACAAAAAGAGCTCAGAGGTGTAACACCATTGGATTCAATTCCTAGTTTAAAAAAACACATAAATGCACATACACACATGTTGGGGTCTGCTCAAAGTGCCTGACAGAACTTCCTATAAATTAGCTATATGTAGCACCAAGCACGTTGATATCTGCTCAAGCGCCGGATGACAGGTAGTGCCATGCACGTTGGCCACCTGTCAAAAATTCCGATGAATGGGCTACATGTAGCGAGCACGCTGTCAATGAATGGGCTACATGTGGCGGGAAACGCACTATCAATGAATGGGCTGCATGTAGTGAAGGCCAGAACTTACGATGAGACCTGCAACAAATAGCGCCGAACGGATGCAAAGGGGCATCTCCTTGCCTCTGCTACCTTTAGTTTGACAGATTAGAATAGTTTCCTGACCGGAAAATCCCCCCTTGCCTTTTGCTTTAAATTGGGTTGCCTAAAAGAAAATAAACGAGATCTTGCTTGACAAATCTCCCGGCTCCGTGTGGTGATCGGGCCGTCGTTGCTTATCTTCTAGTTTAGCCCCGCCACTGTCGGGCTGGCCCCGACACACACACACACTTATAAGACTGTATGACAACAATAGATTGGGGAAAAGGATCAAAGAGTTTGTCTTACTTCCCTGAGCTTTCAACCTTCATCTTTCTTCCATATTTATTTACCACCCAAAAAAGGCAAAACCAAATGGATCCAATTCTGTAAATATGGATAAATTTTTGTTAATTAATATTAATAACAATACACACCATACATTGAGAACTTTCTTGTGCAAAACAGCATACCAAGCCTTTTATATAAAATATTTTATTTAATCCCCATAACAATCACATAACACAGATATTATCATCTTCATTTTATAGAACAAAACCTGAGGCTCAAAATCTGTATCCTGAAGTGTCTTTTGGCTTGGCCACACGGCTCCTCTTACTTGAGCACAAGGACTCCATCTAGTTATTCGCTTATTAGCTCATTTCCTTGTGATTCTGAATAGTAACCACCCAGGCTCTGATGCCACACTGGAGTCTGCATCCCGACTCTACCATCCTCAAGCTGACTCAGCAAATGCCTTAAAGTGTAAGGCGGGGATATTAGAAGAATTAAAAGAGATAGAGTGCACCGGGCGTGGTGGCGCATGCTTATAATCCCGCGCTTGGGAGGCTGAGACAGGAGGATCGCACAGGTTCGAAGCCAGCCTCAGCTACTTAGTGAGGCTCTCAGCAACTTAGTGAGACCCTGTTTCCAAATCAAATATAAAATAGGGCTGGGAGTATAGCCCGGAGGTAAAAAGCCTCTGGGTTCCACCCCCAGTACCACCAAAAACAAACAAAAAAAAGAGATAGAGTGCTCTGAGTTAGTCACATGCTTCACAAACTGAAGGAGTTGAGGAAGATTTATTTATTTATTTATTTATTTATTCATTTATTTATTTTGCAGTACTGGGGATGGAACCCAGGCCATTGTACCACCGAGCTATACCCCTAGCCCTATTTTTTAATTCCTTATTTTGAAACAGGGTCTCACTAAGTTGCAAAGGACCTCACTAAGTATCTGAAGCTGGCCACGAACCCGGATCCTCCTGCCTCAGCCTCCCAAATGCTGGGATTACATGCGTGTGCCACCATGCCCGGCTTGAAAGACACATTTTTTAAAAATTGTTAAGCAAAAAAAAAAAATGCATTTGACTATGTGAGTTTCTTTCATTGAAAACAGACAACAGTGAAACAAATATAGCCTCTTAGCTATTAAAAAAAAATTGTGTGGTCACCTGAGAAGCTGCTTGAAGGGGTCAGAGAAACTCCAGCAAGGGGCATGAAAACTACCTTCCAGTGTCTTCAGCCATTTCTCCCAAGTGTAAGGTCAAGGTCACTATAATGATTGTGTTCTTCAACCTTCTTTAAAGTAAAGACAGTGAAGGCAAGAACAAAACTCCACTCCGCTCCCTGCTCTAGCAGTGTTCCACGACCTGCAATCTGCTCACCTAGCCTCCCACAGCTCTCAGACATCCCCAGGTGTCAGCTACACCCACACTTGACATTTCTGCACGTCTATATGCCCCACCTCTCAAATCAAAGAAAGGGCAACTTAATGGACTACAACTAAGTTCAGTGAAAGTAGAACTGAGAAAGTAACTTTGCCATGCAAGAACACACACACATGCACACACACACACGCGCACACACACACACACACACATCAGAGAAATACACATGAAAATATTAAAAGTAAATTCTTTTAACACTTTCCTATATTTTCTAAATTTCTCACAATGCACTTACTTTTTTTTTCTTTTGCAGTACTGGGGATGGAACCTAGGGGCATTTTACCTCTGAGCTGTAACTCCAGCTCTATTTTCTATTCTTTATTTTGAAACAGGGTCTCACTGAGTTGCAAAGGGCCTCATAAGTAGCTGAGGCTGTCCGCAAACCATGATCCTCCTGTCTCAAATTAAATTGCTTTTATATCTGAGGCCTTTCTCCCTACCTCTGTTTCTTAATGGCAGATACAGCTTTCTTGGGCTTTTTTCCTCTTGCTTTTCATTACCAAGTCACACTAAAATCACAGATGATCTACAGCAATATTGGCAAAGACCCAATTAGGAAACTAGAGATTTATGGGGATTCTTGTCATATAAAAAACAGATGGAGCTGGGTGTGGTGGTGCATGCCTATAATCCCAGTCCTTGGAAGTAAAAGACAGGAGGATTGCAGGTTCAAAGCCAGCCTTGGCAATTTATTGATGCTCTTGGTAATTTAGCAAGACCCTGTTTCAAAATAAAGAATAAAATAGGGCTAGGGTGTAGCTCAGAGGTAGGATGCCCCCGAGTCTGATCCCCAGCACCACACACACACACACACACACACACACACACACACACACAGGAA